>NC_134111.1:69503478-69806630 GCF_040939455.1 Microcebus murinus | reverse complement strand
AGCAGACAATTATTAATACTATCATATAAATAAAGGAAACTCAAGGGGATAAAAGAAGATCCAAATACACAACCAAGTGATGAAGATCAGGAGAGGCAGGGCACTCAATTCCTCAGGAACCAGGGTCAGGAAAAGATTTATTGCAAAGTTAATATCCCGGAAGACACCTGCAGATCAGCTGGGCACTGGTTCAAGGTCATGGCAAAACATCTGAAGTCCATCACCAAGATGGTGATGGTACAGAAAGGGAAGGTGGAAGGTGCACACAGGACTAAGACCCTAAACAGAATCCTCTTCCTGGATGGGCTCATTGAGGACATGAAGCATCAACGGTAATATGAGAAGCCACATAGCCAGCAACAATGGGAAAGCTATGAAACCTGCAGGTGGATCTACAAGGTGGAAATGGCTTGCAAGATCAACTTGTTGTCAGAGAATCAGGAAGATCCATGGCAGGGCTGCTAAGCCTGTGGATAGGACACCTAGTATGAAACCCTCTCCCAGTTTGTGTCTCCACCTACCTTCTTTCTACAATCCCATTTTCTATTACCTTTCTCTACAATAAACTCAATCATGTATACATAATAAAGGCCTCCACATATAGAAGTAATCCCATTAATCAGCAATGGACCCTTCACTTTATTAAGTGAGAGAAGAAAATGAGTCCAAAAGTAGTCTAGGAGCAGAATGGTCTTTGCCTGGGACGGAGGGAGGGGTTAATGGGTACAGAATTTCAGTTTGAGAAGTTGAAGAAGTTCTGGAGATGGATGTGATGATGGCTACACTAAATGTGAATGTACAGGCCGGGCGCTGTGGCTCACGCCTGTAATCCTAGCTCTTGGGAGGCCGAGGCGGGCGGATTGCTCAAGGTCAGGAGTTCGAAACCAGCCTGAGCAAGAGCGAGACCCCGTCTCTACTATAAATAGAAAGAAATTAATTGGCCAACTGATATATATATAAAAAATTAGCCGGGCATAGTGGCGCATGCCTGTAGTCCCAGCTACTCGGGAGGCTGAGGCAGAAGGATCACTGGAGCCCAGGAGTTTGAGGTTGCTGTGAGCTAGGCTGACGCCACGCACTCACTCTAGCCTGGACAACAAAGCGAGACTCTGTCTCAAAAAAAAATAAAAAAAATAAAAAAAATAAAAAAATAAATGTGAATGTACAGTACTTAATGCCACTGCACTGTACACGTAAATGGTTAAGATGGTAAATTGTTATGTTTATTTTACTACAATAAAATTTTTTTTTGAAGTCTAGGAGAGGTGAGGAAATTTTCTAAAATGTAGTGAAATCTACCTACCATTTCCCACATAATTTTTATGAACCCCAATCAAAATCTTATTGAAAAAGCATCTGTTACTATTTACAGAACTACCACCCCATCCTCCAATTGCTAGGTAAAGAGGAGAGGATGCATGTACACATTTGGAATAAATTCTGCTTCTGAAACACCTATCTAAAAAAAAAGAAAAAAAAAGAAAGAAAGGTTAATGTCCTGGTTAGTGGATCAAAAGGATAAGAAGAAGATTCCCCCAACTATTGCTGCAACTACAAGGTGCAGGGAACTGAAGGCAAAACTTCTAGAAAGAAAAATATATGGTTAAATAAGGCTTAAAAGGCCAACTTAATAATAATGATCAAGTTAATCTGTCCCTGGGAGAGCTTAATGAAACATATCAGAGAAGTGGCCATAGGTATAAATTTTAGACATGAGGTCTTGGGAGCCAATAGTTATTGGACAATTAAATCAAAAGGTTTTGACAAAACTACCACAGCTCTCTAGCTCCCATTATATTAGTGGGGAAAAAAGGAGATAAAAGGGACAGGATACTTATAAAAACTAAATGGAACAAACAGAGGTTGGTAACAAAAAACATTAACCTGAAGATAAAATATATCTCCTATAGTAAGACATAACTCTCCCTTCCTAAATATATTCTTATTAAATTTGGCAATAATCCAATCCAGAAGCAATTTATCTCAAAGTAACAAGCTAAAAGCAACTTCAATTAAAAACTTAAAGAAAAAAATGCATTAAACTATTTGGAAAAGCCAATAATTCATAATCTGAGATACTCTACAGGAGAAAAAAACAGTAACTGTATATACTCACTAATGAGTAAATATACATAGACAGGGATTGCCAAAACTAAAGGGAAGACAAAATAAACAATATATACACAGTAAACAAACTTGGTGATTCTTCATAATTCTTAGAAATTTTTATTAATCAGAATTATTTTGGCCATAAATATACTAGAATTAGTCACCAAAATTACTCAATAAAAGTATTTATTTTATTCTTATGTTTCAATGTCTAAGAAAACTCATGTAACCAGATTAAGATGCTAAATTAAAATCTGTATTTGTAAAAATCTAGTTGTGTAAATCTTGTTAATCTGATTTATTCTTTTTCTAAAGTTACATTACATTCTATACTGGGAAATACATGTTCATTCATTTTTGTACTTGTCTATTAAGACATTTGTAATATAAATTAAATTTCTAAATCATAATATAGAGAGAATACCATTAATTTGATACAGTATACATCTGTGATGATTAACAATTTATACAATATAATGAGCTAATAAAATAGCATTAGGAGCATACTTTAAAATTTGAGCTTATTACATTTTGAAATTTAAGACCATATTAAAACAACATATATATTCTTATAAGCATGTTTATAAAAATCTACTCATTAAAAAGTTGAGAGAAAATGTGATTGTGTTACCTAATCATAAAACTGATGTCTGAAAATGAATGCTATTCTTAGTAAATATTTCCTTTCTATAATTATTATCATATTAACTTCTGGCGAGGGATGTCTTAGATGTGAAGAAGAGTCCAGGGAAGATTCTTTGATGCCAAAAACATTTTGCAACGTTCTGAGAAAATTACTCACAATCCCACATGGCTTTTGGTAAATTAGCCAAAAACCAAGTCACCAAATAACAAATTAATCAAAACCTGATTGAATAAAAATCAATTTGTCGATATGCTAATGGAAGAGCTAATACATTATAAATGAGGGCCAATCAGCAGATTGGCATACATGAACTAGTGAAGTGCTTACACATGTAGTTGGGGGAGGGTCTTTGTGTGAATTCATGTGGGCACAAATTGGTACATGTCATGTGCATTACACAGTCCCATGTACAATTTCCTATGTATCAGCTGTTAATGACTATATCTCTTTCTCATCCACTTAAGAAAGCAAATCTGTGAACTAAGAGATAAAATGATTAGAAAGAGAAAAGTCCACCCCTTATGGAAGTCTTGTGCACTGTTGGTAGGAATGTAAAATGGTACAGCCACTGTAGAAAACAATATGGCAGTTCCTCAAAAAGTTAAAAATAGAATTATCGTATGATCTAGCAATTCCACTTCTGATTATCTACCCAAAAGAATTGAAAATAGAGTTTCAAAGAGATATTTATACACCCACATTCACAGCAGCATTATTCACGCTAGCTAAAATGTAGACGTAACCCAAATGTCCATTGACAGATGAATATATAAGCAAAATGTACTATAAACATATAATGAAATATCAGCCTTAAAAATGAAGACATTTCTAATATTACAACATGCAGAAACCTTGAGGACATTATGTTAAGTGAAATAAGCCAATCACAAAAAGACAAATACTGTATGGTTCTGCATATAAGAGGTATTAAATACTTAATTAAAATCATAGAGAAAGACCATAGAATGGTGGTTGCCAGGAGAGTGGAAATGAGGAGTTATTGTTCATGGGTATAGAGTTTCAGTTTTATAAGAAAAGCGTTATGAGGGTGGATTGCAGTGATGGTTGCATAATATTATGACTGTATACTTAAAAATGGTTAACACAGTAAATTTTATGTTATTGTATTTTAACATAAATTGGAAAAATTTGTTAAAATGGTAAATTTTATATCATATATATTTTACTAAAATAAAAAATTAAATAGTTTTCTAAAATAGCAAAGTCAAAACAAATCCCAACTCCTCTAACTTTCAATCCACTGTTTTCTCCACTAAATCATAGTATTTTCAGAGAATCTTTTGCCAAGTGATTTATTTATCATGCATGTATTTATTACCACATAGAGCTTGCTCCACAGAAAAGAAGAAGATCTAAGGAAAATTAAGCACAATTAAACACGAAAGAAAGAAGACTAACTTTATTAATCCAAATGGCAATCTTTCAAAATTCGAGCTAATTAGGAGAGACAAAAGAGTACTGCCAAACAAACTTGTAACCACATAGAATTATTAGAATATATTTATACTTATTTTAATCCTACCTAAAAATATACATAAGCAGTTAAGATTAAAATATTTATATCCCATCTAACATAAATTATCACTTATTCCTTCTTGCCAGTCTCAAGGAATAAAGAGTAAAGAGATTTCTCTTTTCAGATAAATTTCTGAATTTCCAGCTATTTTCTATATATTGCAACTATTCTTTGACAATTGTTTCACTAGCAAAACAGCCTTATTATTCTAAGATTAGTGTACACTATTACAAACACATTTTTATTCTGTTATTTATTGTTAATTTTTTAAAAGATAATTTCAGCTTCCTAGCACAAGAAATATAAGTGGAAGTTCTACATCTAACAACCTGTAAATCTCCAAGGAAAGTAGAACAATCCTTTTGACCTATAAGAAGAAATGTGAGGTTGTTTTGAACTTACTGTACTTAAAATACTTTCCCATGCTATTTAAATACTTACTTTTAGAATTTATAACATTTAAATCTAAGCTTATATAAATTCTATCCTAATTTCCTAAGTGCAGGGAAAAAAGCAATGCTGATAATAAAACTGTTTTGATTTCTAGCCAAATTATTGTGTTTTTTAATCATAATTTATTTGGCATAAAGCAAAAACAAAA
This sequence comes from Microcebus murinus, assembly GCF_040939455.1. Taxonomy (NCBI): domain Eukaryota; kingdom Metazoa; phylum Chordata; class Mammalia; order Primates; family Cheirogaleidae; genus Microcebus; species Microcebus murinus. Next base: position 69,801,737 of record NC_134111.1, on the reverse strand, counting down.
CAAATATTAATAAAAGGCATCTTTAAAAAATCTTACACCAAACTAACAATATGCAAACTATTAAAAACAACTAGCAAATGTTTTCTTTATTTGTACCCAAGATACCATATGCAATAAAAAGCACTAAATGTCTGAAACAAGCTTCACTTATTCTGCAAATTAGGTCGCTTAAAACGTTAAAGGTCTTCAAGCTCAGTTATTCACCAACTCCCTTTCTCATTATCTAGAGAGAAAATGCATTCTTTTAAAAAGAAGCGCTCATCTGTGGAAACTTTCTAATTAACTTGGTTCAAAGCATGTGCAAGATGGCAGTTTTCTACACTGTTTCAGCATTTTAATTGGCAGAAAATGCTTAGCGACCTATTCACAGCCCCCCTTGGTAATTAAGCTAGGGTCAACTCTATGACTAAATGAGCCAATCTTGTGAAACAAATGATTTCTACCATACACAGTATATAGCATATTAGGTTTAAAGCAGTCTTTGAACACAGTTAATGAGTAGTAGCTATGTCACTATGGGAGATTTATATAGAACAAGTTAACCTTTCTTAATGGTGCAGTAGTCATTAAAACTAATTACTAGCAGGGCATTATCTCTAACAATTATTAACATCTATCAGGACATAATTAATTCAAGCTGCATTTCTGACAATGCTAATAACCACATGCAAACAACCAATCAATATTCACTATTAGTTAACATATTTGTTTTCAAAGCAAGTACAATTTCCTCTAAGGCTTTTCAGATAGAATAAAGTATAACTTTCAATATTACTATAGTCGAGCATCTGCCAACAGCTTCATTACAATATATCGATTATGACAATACTACAACATAGACAACTCTAATTAAAAGCCATAATCCACAAGTGACATGAAAACAAAGAATCTTTTAGAAGCCTTAAAAGTAAAAAGAAAGCTATTAGTTCAAACTTAAATGAAACAGTCTTGTCTCCATTTTTCCTTGTAAAGAAAAAAATAAATGTATTTTATTTTTAATTAATTTTAATCTCACACCTAGCATCCCCCTTTCTCCTGCAACAGTGAGAATTTATAGACACCTGTGCCTCTTAAGGTATTTACTCATCTAGCAAAAGCAATAAGCATGAAGCCAAGAAAAAGGACAAATTTTATCTTTTCAAAAATCAGAATTCAAATCTAATTCATGAGTATACTTTTTCTGCCGTTACTGATCTCAGATTGAACCCAACTTGTCTACTTAGAAGACCAAACTTGGATTTTTTTTAATATCAAATTACCTACATTTATAACAATACTTACACCAATACTTACTCTCTACTGCTTTCCTGCCTATGCCTGTATTATCTATCAAAATGGTATTAAACATAACCATATAAACTCTCCTCATTTCTCTGTCATTTACATTCTAGCAAAGCACTCTTAAGAACCTTTCAGCAGGAAGCAGTAGAGCAGATAACATAGCAATAAAGCATATTGGTTATGATTATAAGCTACAGATAGAGAATACTATGGCTCATCTTACAGCTCTGCTACCTGGCAGCTTATGTGACCTTGGACAAGTTACTTAACTTCTCTAAGCTTCCTTTTCTCACCAGATGGAAATAAAAGTGCCTATCCCATGAGTTTAATAAATTAAATGAAATATCCTTCTAAACATGTTTAGTACAGCACATGGTAAGGCCCCAATAAATACAGGCTATTATGATTAATTTATCTATTCTAAAGTCATTTTCCTATTATAAAGAAATCAACCAGAAATAGAAATGTAGGTGATTAGGAGACTTACCTTGTTATGTAGTAATACCATTTCCTTATATTTGTACTCTTTTAAGTTTTAAGAAATATCGCTATCTCAAATAAAATTCTTATATACCAGAATGTGATTTTCTAAACATGTCTACCTTATTCCTACATTATGAAATTTAAAAAAATTCTGTCCTTACAATCCGTTATTCAGAATTCAGTTTTTAGTCCATGTTCATACATATCATTTTAGTCATTTTAATTGTTATCCTCTAAGGCCACTATATCTTGGGTATTTCAACCAGAACTGCATTCATTATTCTAAGTTAACAGCAATTCCATTACAGTTTTGCCTATGATGAAGAAGTTCATGAAAATCTCACTCATTTTGAGAATATTTTATTATCAAAGTACACCAGGTTGATTGGGAAGGCCAAGGCAAGAGGATCACTTGAGGCCAGAAGTTTGGGACCAGCCTAAAGCAACATAATGAGATCTCTATTTATTAAAAAAAAAAAAAAAAAATTAGCTGGGCATGGTGGTGCGGGCCTGTTGTTCTAGCTACTCAAGAAGCTGAGGTAGGATTGCTTGAGCCTGGGAGTTTGAAGTTGTAGTGAGCTATGATCATGCCACTGCACTCTAGCCTGGGTGACAGAAAGAGAACCTGTCTCCAAAAAAAAAAAAACAGAGATATAATGAAAAGTATTACATTGTGTAAAGATGAGGATATATGGCAAAAATCATGAAAGTGATACCAGAATTAACTAAATTTGGAAGATAATGGCATAGAAATTAGCTGCACAGGTTTGGTTTTTTTTAATCAGACCTTAGTCGTTGTGGGCTCTGTCACTTATAAGGCCTGGGAGTGGTGGAGAAGTTACTTAACTTTTCTATGCCTCAGTTTCCTTATCTATAAAAACAAGAATCATATAATATCACCCTCCCAGGATTAGTGCCAAAATTTAGTTAGAAAACATGTAAAAACACTTAGTACATAAATAGCAAAATAGTTAAACTACAGAGGCTTGAAATCCCAGTACTACTCCTTACTAGCTTTGAGATCTTGGGAAAGTTATAAGTTACCCACTTCATAAAACTGTTGTGAAGAATAAATGAACTGAGTTTAAAACAATGTCTGCAATATGTGTTTGCTAAGTAAATAAAAAAATATGTATTCACTAAATGTTAGCTATCACTATAAAGAAAAAATTCTATGTGAAAGAATCTCATTTACATTTTAGAAAGATAAATCTAGTTCAAATGCTAAGGATGTCTTGCAAGAGGGACAAGAACACAGGCAGAGAAGGTTATGAAGTTATTTCAACAACCCAATAAAGAACCAAGAAGGACCTGAACCGTTATAACTGAGTAGACAGTTAGAATATATTTGAAAGAGAGACTCAACTGGATTGTATAACTGATTATACAAGGGGGAAAAATGAAAAGAAAAAAAGCATAAGAGGGAAAAAAGTCAGAGTTCCAGATTTTATCAAAAGAATGAATTGTAATAGCATTTGGGATCCATTAGGAGGTATAAACTTTGTGTGGAGAAGTTTCAAAATATTAGTGGGAGGTATCTGTGAACATCAAGGTAAAGCTATCTAGCCAACCTGGATATGATGGGGAAAAAAGCCTACAAGAAGTTTAAAAATAGTCTGGTTTTACCCTAGTTTAAGCTCTCTAAAAATACCCATGATAAAGTTCATGTGCCAAGTACATCTTGCATTTCTTAGACATTCCTGGAGTTTAACCACACTAGCTTCCCATCCCTTCTTTCTTCTTTAAAAATTTAATTACCTTTGTTTCTCATCAGAGTCCCCCACCCCTGCTAATATTAAGTAATTACAAACCAGATAATTAGGGGCCTCATTATTAACATTTGCTCAAGAAGAACCAATTTATCACAAATCTATATTTTCTTTTTAATCTAGTTCTCCATCCATAGCAAAATACTCCTTTGTAATGCAGAAGAGATAAAAAAAATGTATTATGTCTCCTGTCTTTCCCTAATTCCTTTTAAACATGCGTATCTAAACATGATTTAAAGTCTGACACCAAAAGTAAGCCAATACAATTTAGAATGAATTTCTAATTCAACTATAGTTGAAAAAATAAATACAGGTAATATTTTAAGGAGAAAAAACTTAAATCTCTTTCTTACCTGATGCCCCTACATTTGCCTTATCTTCAGGAACTGTATTTTTATCCTTACTTAAATCTTCAACTATAAGTTTGTCAAAATGCTCAATACAAAGTCTGCTGTCGATTTGATATAACAATGCAGGGCAAAGGTATGTAAATAGATCAGTTGAGATGGGAGAGTTGGCACCATGACCATAGTATTTTAACAACTGAGTGACGTTCAAACACTGCAAGGAAATTAATAAAACAAATTAAGTAAAAGATTATGCAGAAGAATGAATAACTATAGAAAAAATATTCTAAATATTACGTGAAAACAATCTATAATATATAGATATCTATTAAAATAAAACTTCTTAATAAGAATTTATTGGGATACATTACACTAGAGTACCCAAGACTTTTTATGGATTTTAATTATTTTTCCATTCCAACACATGAAAGATAACAACTTTCTGTCATTGATAAGAATTACTCATTCCAAGATCAAGGAGTTGGAAAAAAAAGAATGACTCACAATTATATCCCCAAGATTCTCATGGGATGAACAGAAAAACCACTTCTTTGTCAAATTGCAATCATCAGTCACTCAAGATCCTTATTTGTGAAACAGCACTAAATAGACTTAGAGTATTTTAGTAATTTATATTAAAATATACCATAATAGAGACATCTTCATTGCCAAATCCCAAGAATATTGTGTTGGGAAATGTCAGTTGAGGAAGACAAAACCAGAAGATTAAAAAAAAAAAAAAAAAAAAAAGCTTCATCCACTGTAGCAAACAAGTTTGGATACATCATATAGTAAAAAATAAGTATCTAAAATTAAGACAAAAAGAGATGGCACTGCCCCTTTTTCACATATACCCACTCTAGTTGCATGCTTGTTTACTGACTTGCTACCTCACTGTATCATTTCATCTATGACACAAAAAAACCTACCAATACCTAAAATCTACAAACACACAAAAATGACTTTTCTTGGGTGTTAATTACCATGAGGTACTGCCCTGTTCAATGCATAGAATGTTCTCAGAAATTACGAGAGATGGCTCAGACCTGTCAGAATACCAATAACAAGTCTGATACGGATCTCTTAGGTCTGATATAGAGGAAACATTAATAATAAGATCTAGTTATTACCAACAAAAGATTCTAGGATATTATCCATAGTAATAAATGCATACTTTAAAAGCATACTAAGGGCCAGGCACGGTGGCTCACGCTTGTATCCTAGCACTCTGGGAGGCTGAGGCGGGAGGATTGCTTAGCTCAGGAGTTTGTGACCAACCTGAGCAAGAGTGAGACTCCATTTCTACTAAAAATAGAAAGAAATTAGCCAAACAACTAAAAATAGAAAAAATTAGCCAAGCATGGTGGTGCATGCCTGTAGTCCCAGCTACCCAGGAGGCTGAGGCAGTATGATTGCTTGAGCCCAAGAGTTTGAGGTTGCTGTGAGCTAGGCTGATGCCACGGCACTCTAGCCTGGGCAACAGAGTAAGACTCTGTCTCAAAAAAAAAAGAAAAAAAAGCATACTAAGATCTTAATACATTTTTTTTTGAAACAGAGTCTTACTCTGTTTAATACTCTTACTCTGTTTAATATTTTTATATAGAGCTGGGACTACAGGCACGCACCACCATGCTCGGCTAATTTTTTCTATTTTTAGTTGTTTGGCTAATTTCTTTCTATTTTTAGTAGAGATGGAGTCTCACTCCTGCTCAGGTTGGTCACAAACTCCTGACCTTGAGCTATCCTCCTACCTCTGCCTCCCAGAGTGCTAGGATAAAGGCATGAGTCACTGCACCTGGCCTTATACATATTATTTTATAATCAGTACTTACAACTGCTAAAAGTCAAATATCTGATGATTTATTCACAGAAGAAACACAAAGATATTATTTATATGCAAAATATATCTCAATAATAATGACAGAAAAGAGTAAGGTCATTTTCCACATCTGATGGTACTGATTTAAATACATATGAACAATAAATTAAACAAATTTCTCTAAACCTGAATGAGTGCTAAAAATCAGAACAGGGTGTTGATATACTTTTAATGAAACAAAAATAAATGTTCTTAAAGTGAATACTTAATCAAGAGCCAATCAAATGTGAAAGTATCCAAGAGTATGAAAATTTAAAGGAAAACAGGATCATCCCACTATTACTGAAGTTTTGTATTATCACATATTTTTGCATTCATCCTTGAATCTGTTAAAGGCCTGAGGAAAGACAATATCATGAGAAAGCAGGCCTTATCATAAAGTGACACAAAGAAAACAAGCCTCCCACATGTGCAAAAAATACCTGACTTTGGAGCTGGATCAATGACCAGAAACTACTTAATAGTTAATTCAATAAATTAACAATTGTGAAAATGAAACTGTCCTAGTCACTTCTCAAGAGGAAAGGTTGAACAATGATGATGAAACACACATACAAAAAAGATTTTAATTTTCAAGTATGTAGAAACCAGCTAACAGTAACAACAGTGAAAATTAACTTGGAAAGTCAAACAGTTCATAAGGAATACATTTTTTTAACAATATTTAAATATTTAGACTTGAGAAACCCAAATTTGAGAACATAAGAAGCAAGTGAAAATCCAGACAAAAAAAATCTTTATGCTTATTTTGATTCCTTAATGTATTTTATTCAGGAATGTTACCTGATGCTCCATATATAAAGGTACAGAAATACGTTAGATATGATTATTCTAAATCTGTGTGTTATCCTATATTTAAAATGCATCACAATTATCTGAGAAGTTTGAAGCAACCATCAGACATCTTTTTATTACTTACTTCATGTTGACGGTCATCTTCATTATGATCTTTGTGACCAGCAGCTGAATAAATTGCACTTTTTTTAACATGTGGTGCTTCTCGCTTTCTAGTATGTCGAAGTTCACCTTCATTATCTGGATCAAGATCTTGGTGTCCATGACCAGGATCATGACCATTATGTTCTGGAAGATGTACATGAGAATGACCTGGGTTATGTACACGATCAGGTTTGTGGACCCGATTATGCTCATACTGTTCACCCTGATCATGGTTAGGGGGAAAACCTGGTGTAATAACCTCAGAATTTTCATTATTTTTCTTCCCTTTTTTCTTCCTCTTTCCTTTCGGTAGCTTAACATCAGACTGTTCCTGTGTTTTATTGGTCTCTGTTGAAGGTTCATGGCTAGGCTCCCCACGCTCACTGGGAGTAATGGAATCGTTATGAACATGGTGAGTAGTGTTATGATCAAGGTGATGATGTAAACGATGGTGATGATGTAGGCGATGATTATGGTCATGCATATGTTTATCATCAGATTTTGCAGATACTTCAATTGTCTCTTTCTCTGGATCACATTTATGGTTTCTTTTTGTTGATACACTGGTCACAGTTTGGTTTTCTGAATTTAAATGATTATGGGAATGCTGGTGGTTATGTGAGTGAAAATGCTTTCCCTCTTGAACTGCCAAAATATCTAAGTGAGAAACATGATCGTGGCCAAGATCCTCATGATTAATCTCAACTACTTTTATCTCTCCAAGGCCCAAGTTTGTTAAAAGTTTCTCCAGACCAAAAAAGGATAATCTTCCATTTTCACCATAACGGTCAAAAAGTTTTTCAATATAGTATTTTTTTTCATTTTCAGCAGCCAGCACTGAAAATTTGCTTGGCTCCAATTCTGTCATTCCACGATGATGTCTGTGAAGCTCCTCAGGGCCATGGTCATGTTCTTCATGGCAATGGTTGCAATGATGGAAAATAAATGTCAGCAAACAAATGAGGCAAAATTTTGTGTGCATATGTACCTTCATTTCTATTTTTCCTAAAAGGATTTAAAAAGAGAGACAAGCATTAGTTTATACCTAGGCACATTCAAAATAATCGCAAACTCTCTTGTAGTTGCCAATGCATTAAACAAATGTTTTACCCCATTTCTTTCATGACTATGAAACAATTTTTTCCTTTCCAATTCCCTATAAAAACACCTCCTTTTAATTACTCAAAGTAGTGTACAGCCCTTCAAATTATGAAAATTGTTCAAGACTCACCCTCAAGACTACTCTGGCTCCCATTAAGCAAAACACTAAAGAGCCTGTACATTTATACAGGAACTGTTGGCTTCCTTCCTATCTGGTCCTTTACAAACATGTTTGCTCCTCTCTGGCCTTGAGGTCTTGGTCAGCACAATAAGGCAAGAAGAAATAAAATGGTAAAATATGTAAGAATTGGAAAAAAGTAAAACCGTCATTATCCATGAAAGGTAGAATATGTAGAAAATCTAAAACAAGACTACAAAAATAAATAATATAGTACAGTTGCTAAATATTAAGACAATAATCTAAATTCACTTGTATTCCTATATACCTATAATTAGAAAATGAAATTAGAAAATACCATTTATAGTAGCAAATAGCTAGGAATAAACCTAACAAAAGATGTACAAGACTTTTATATAGAAAAGGTTCACATATTATTGGGGAAAATTAAAGACCTAAACAAACAGATGGCTATATCATGTTTATGACTAGATGAGCTATAGATCCAATACAATCCCAACCAAAATCCCAGAAGTTATTCTGTGAAAATTAATGAGCTATTTTAATATTTATGTAGAAATAGAAAGGGCCAATGACTAAGACACTCCTGAAGAACAAATTAGGAGCATTTACTCTACCAGTTATTAAAGACAGTGTCACATATGGTGAAATAACAAATAAAGCAAAGGAATAAAACAGAGAATCTAAAAACACGAAAGGATGGCCTTGGAGCTTGGTCAATCAGATTTTAATACAGAAGAAACAGCAAATAAAATTTGACCCATACCTCACACCATACATAAAAATCAATTACAGATGGCTTGTGAACCTAAATCTAAAACAATAGTGTCTGGAACTATGCTGTCCAACATAGTAGCCACTCATCACATGTAGGTATTTAAATTAACTAAAATTAAATTTAGAATTCAACTTCTCAGTCACCCTAGCCACATTTTAAATGTTCAATAGCCACATGTGGCTAATGGCTATTATCTTGGACAGTGAAGATATAGAACATGTCTATCATTACAAAAAGTTCTATCAAACAAACATACTTCTAAAATCTAGAAACATAATGTGAGCCAACTATATAATTTATAAGTTTTCTAGAAATAAAGAGATGAAACTAATTTCACACTATATTGTATTTAACCCATTATACCCAAAATATAAACATGTAATCAATATAAAAATTACTAAGATATTTCACATTATTTTTATACTACTATGTCTTTGAATCTAGCATGTATTTTATACTTACAGCACATCTTAATACAAACTAACCACATTTCAAGTGTTCAATAGCCAGAAGTAGCTACTGGCTACTAAACTGGAAAGTACAGATCTAGATGATTTATTTGGGAGAATTTTAAGATCTCAAAATAAAACAGGATACAAAAAGCATTAAAAAGGAAAGACTGATAAGATATATTACATTAAAATTAAGAGTTTCTGTTCAAGATACATCATAAAGAAACTAAAAAGGCAAGCTATGGATTGGGAAAAGACTACCACAATATATAATCAATAATATATAAGGAACTCCTACAAATCAATACAAAAACTATGAGACAACCCAATGGAAAAATGAGTAGGTGACTTGAACAAGCATTTCATAAAAGTAGCCAAATTATTAATACTAAGAAGCATATGAGAAGACACTCAACCTCAATAGCCATTAGAGAAATTTAAACTAAAGTCACAATTAGATACTACTATATACCCACCAATATAACTAAATTATAAAAGACTGCCAATGTCAAAAGTAGGCAAGAATACAGAGTTAACTGGATTATCTACTCACACAGCAATTTTATTCCCAGGTATATACCCAACAGAAATGCAGGTACACAGACATCAAAAGATATCAACATGAGTGTTCATATTATCTTTAGTCATCAAAGCTCAAAAATGAAAAAAGCCTAAACATTCATAAACAGAATGGATAAATAAAACAGAATAATCTTATAATGGAATACCACACAGGAATGACAATGAAATTATAGCTTCACACATTAACACAGATAAATTTCACAAATACTAGATTGAGCAAAAGATGACAAATACCAAAGAAAACCATATGATATGATTTTATTTTATTTAATTTATTTTTTTTGAGACAGAGTCTGGTTCTGTTGCCCGGGCTAGAGTACCGTGGCATCAGCCTAGCTCACAGGAACCTCAAACTACTGGGCTCAAGCGATCCTTCTGCCTTAGCCTCCTGAGTAGCTGGGACTACAGGCATGCGCCACCATGCCCGGCTAATTTTTTATATATATATATTTTAGTTGTCCAGATAATTTCTTTCTATTTTTAGTAGAGACAGGGTCTTGCTCTTACTCAGGCTAGTTTCGAACTCCTGACCTTTAGTGATCCTCCAGCTTCCGCCTCCCAGAGTGCTAGGATTACAGGAGTGAGCCATCATGCCCAGCCGATATAATTTTATTTATATAAAGTTTAAAATGAACAAAACTAGACAAAGATAATGATCACATTTTGAAAGAAAGGTAGGGGGAATAATTGGGAGATGACCAGAGTGGAGGAGATCCCAAAGTATAGCAATGCTCTCTTTCCTGACCTGAGTTAGTAGTTATACAAATATGTTTACTTTGTGATAAATCATGGCACTTATGTCCTGTGTCGTTTCTAAACACATACTCTACTTCAATGAAAAGTTTTTTAAATTTTCTTCAGTGAAAACTAATCAGAAAATGTAATTATAAACAAAATTATACAGCTTCTAGAAATAAACAGAACAAGACATACACACCATTAAAAGGAAAAATTTGTAAGACATCGTTGCCAGGACTGGTGGCTCACGCCTGTAATCCTAGCACTCTGGGAGGCCGAGGCAGGAGGACTGCTTGAGTTCAGGAGTTTGAGACCAGCCTGAGCAAGAGTGAGATCCCATCTCTATTGAAAAATAGAAAGAAATGTGGCCAGGCAACTAAAAAAAAAAAAAAAAAAAATTAGCTGAGTGTAGTGGTGCACGCCTGTAGTCTCAGCTACTTAGGAGGCTAAAGCAGGAGGATCGCTTGAGCCCAGGAGTCTGAGGCTGCTGTGAGTTAAGCTGATGCCACGGCACTCTACCGGGCAACAGAGCAAGACTGTCTCAAAAAAAAAGACATTATTGAGAGCTTGTATGGTGGCTCTTGCCTTTAATCCCAGCTACTTAGGAGGAGACTTGTATTTTTAAAAATTAGCCAGACATAGTGGCGTACGCTTGTTGTCCCAGCTACTTAACCACTTAGGTACCAGTGTCAACTATAGTCCATAGCCACAGATGAATGCGCACAACTTTATCCAACAGCTGTGATGACTTTTCTAATCCTTCATTTATCAAAATAAAATTGTGAACATTTAAAAATAACATAATGAAAACATATATGTATATATTACCTATTCTGATTTAATTACAAGTAAAGCTGCCTGTAAAGTAAAACAAGCTTTCAGTGCTTTAAAGCTTTCCTCATCATACAAGAGCAAAACAGATTCACCGTCAATTCACAGCACAAACTATCCTGCAGCCTATGAGTGCAGGCTGTGGGCAAGGTTTCGCGGCCGGTAATCGAGCTTTATTAAGAGGTTGAAGTGGGAGAATCTCTAAAGCCCAGGAATTCAAGACCAGCCTGGGTGATTGATATAATAGACCCTGTCTAAAAAAAAAAAGACATTATGAAAGGAGAGTTTAAAAAACTGCAAAAACTGGAGAGAGACACCATCTACATAGATGGATAAGATATACTACATAAAATATACAAAATATCCCCAAGTGTATTTACAAATTTAATTCAGTGTCAATTAAAATCCTAGTAGCTGGGCCGGGCGCTGTGGCTCACGCCTGTAATCCTAGCTCTTGGGAGGCCGAGGCGGGCGGATTGCTCAAGGTCAGGAGTTCAAAACCAGTCTGAGCGAGACCCCGTTTCTACTATAAATAGAAAGAAATTAATTGGCCAACTGATATATATATAAAAAATTAGCCGGGCATGGTGGCGCATGCCTGTAGTCCCAGCTACCCGGGAGGCTGAGGCAGAAGGATCACTCGAGCCCAGGAGATTGAGGTTGCTGTGAGCTAGGCTGACGCCACGGCACTCACTCTAGCCCGGGCAACAAAGTGAGACTCTGTCTCAAAAAAAAAAAAAAAAAAAATCCTAGTAGCTGTTTTGGTTGAGACTCCACAAGTGTACCCCAAAACTCATAGAATCAAAAACCCAAATTTTTTGGAGTGCTAGGGTCTCACTGTGTTCCCCAGGCTGGTCTCCAACTCCTGTCCTGAAGCGATCCTCCCACCTAGGCCCCTCAAAGTGCTGGGATTATAGGCATGAGGCATGACACCTGGCTTCCTGTCTCTTTTTATCCAGGGAGAAAAATCTTTCCCTCAAGTCCTTCTCAGATTTTTCCAAAGCCAATCACGGGTAAAGAAAGAATAAGGTCTACAGTATAGTAACATCCTAAGCCTTCTACTCACCTACTCACTGACTCATGAAGAACAACTTCCAGTCCTGTGAGTTACATTCATTTTAAGTGTCCTATATTGGTATATCGTTTTTTATCTTTTATGGTGTATTTTTACTGTATCTTTTCTATATTTAAATATGTTTAGATACATAAATACTTACCATTGTATGACAATTGCCTATAGTATTCAGTGCAGCAACAGGTTTGTAGCTTAGGAGCGAGAGGCTACACCACCTAGCCTAGGTGTGTAGTAGGTTACACCATCTAAGTTTGTGTAAGCCTACTTTGTGATGTTCGCATGACAATATTGTCTAATGATGCAATTCTCAAAACATATCCTCATCATTAATCAACACATGGCTGTATGTGGGAGAGGGAATTCTCACAGAACATGGGGGACTACGAGTCTCCAAGGAAAAAGGAGGTAAATAAGGAATAGCAGCCAATTATGTAATCGTTAGTTTGCCTGCCACAACCTAAATGCCTATGAGTAGAATGGATAAATGTGGTATATTTATGTAATTAAAGATTATACAGCAGTTATAGATGTGACTATGAAGGTCATATATTAACATCCAAAAAAATTTCAGAAACATAATTTAAAAAGTAAACTGCACAAAGATATATATATGCCTTATCATTTATAGACAATTGAAAAACATATAAAATGCCTTACTTTGGGGTATAAATACATGTGGCAAGAGAACATGGGGATGGTTACTTTCTGGAGAAAGTAATCTGGTTATCTTCCCAGGAAGGGAATGAGGGAAATCAGCTGGTGGAGGAGGTATACATATTTAACTGCATCTGCAGTGTTCTATTTCTATAAAAAGGAAAGAGATCTGAAGCAATGTTACAAAACACACTATTTGTTAAAGCAGGTTATCGAATTCAGGTGCATGCTATATTCTTCTATGTATTTTTCTGTAAATTTGAAAAGATATTACATAACCTGTATTCAATGGTTAATCAAAGTTTGGTTACAGAAGCAGCAGAAGCCTTCTGAAGATTAGAAATGCAAATTCTTTTTTTGAGACACAGTCTTGCTCTGTTGCCTGGGCTAGAGCACCATGGCATCAGCCTAGCTCAAAGCAACCTCAAACTCCTGGGCTCAAGCAATTCTTCTGCCTCAGTCTCCAGAGTGGCTGGGACTACAGGCATGCACCACCATGCCCAGCTAATTTTTTCTATATATAGTTTTTTAGTTGTCCAGATAATTTCTTTCTATTTTTAGTAGAGACAGGGTCTCACTCTTGCTCAGGCTGGTCTTGAACTCTAACCTTGAGGGATTCTCCCGCCTTAGCTTCCCACAGTGCTAGGATTATAGGCATGAGCCACTGTGCCCAGCCTAGAAATGCAAGTTGTTACACCCCACCTAGACCTACTAAATCAGAAACTCTGGGGTAAGGCCCAGCAATGATTTATCTAGCTTTGCTAGTGAGTTTGAGAATGACTATCTATACAAATAAATTACCAAACGCTCCCATTTATTTAAAATGATACAGTAGTCAACTGAATTCTAAGATTATCTAAATAAATTAGGTTGAATTATCATATGTAGCATATATGGGTTAAGAATTTTTAAAAGTAGTTTATAAACCATATCTAATTCCAAAGCTACATTAAGTTTGAGATTTTTTAATCTAAACTCTTGAATGTCTTACATAGTCTCATGGCTAAACTCTCCATTTAAAATATATCAATTTTATTTATACACTAATGAAGATGAAAAGGCACAGGTGATTAAGACCAATCACTATTAAGCAAAAAAGGATACATATTCTTTTAGCTCCTAATAGGACAATCCCTGCAGTTACCTTGGTTTTACACTAGAAGATGCTAGTTAAAAGTGATATTCTGAGCGAGTGTTGTTGCGTTTATGCTGTGAGGTTTCTCTAGCACACATTATCTCACTGTCAAATGAATAGGTACTAGTGGTGGAAATAAAACATCCATATATAGATCAGACAACATCAAATAAATTAATCCATGAAACACAAAAACTATGGATGATCTATACGTGCATTAAATTGTCATTTGATTCAATTTTTCAAACACATAGTACTCTATTTACTGCAAAGATTCTAAATATCTTCAGTACTATAATCACTTACATTCAAGAGAACATCACAGGAATGCAAGGACATAAGTGACATCACAGATGTAATACTAAACCTATGCTAAGGCTGGTGGCTCATGCCTGCATTGGCTTAAGTTTGAGGATGCAGTGAGCTATGATGACACTAGCCACAGCAACAGAGCAAGACTCTGCCTCAAAACAAACAGACAAAATCTGTGATAAGTGTTTTTTTTAACGTAAATCATTCATTAACTTTCCAACTTTAGTGTAGAACTATTATAGCTGATAAATGCTTAAATCATTTAGATGAAATATGCACTTTGTTAGTGTAGGCCAATCAGCTATTGCAAACAGATCTCTCTCAAAAGAGAGTGGCTTTAAGAAATGAGTAAGTTTTTATGGGCCAGGCTCTGTGGCTCATACCTGTAATCCTAAGACTCTGGGAGGCTGAGGTGGGAGGATTGCTTGAGGTCAGGAGTTTGAGACCAGCCTGGGTAAGGGTGAGACCCATCTCTAATAAAAATAGAAAACATTAGCCGGGCATGGTGGCACACGCCTGTAGTCCCAGCAACTTGGGAGGCTGAGGCAGGAGGATCACTTAGCCCAGGAGTTTGAGGTTCCTGTGAGTGATGCCACAGCACTCACTCACCTGGGCAACAGAGTGAGACTCTGTCTCAAAAAAAAAAAAAGAAAAGAAAAAAGAAATGAGTAAGTTTTTTTCTCTCTCAAAACCAGCCAAGATGACTGCTCTAGGTCTGAGGGCAGCTCTGCTCCAGTCATTCAGAGACTTAGCTGCTTTACACAGGTGCTATTCCAACCAATGGGAAAAGACAAAGAACGGAAGTACCGTTCAGAAATTTCTTCTTCAAAAGCAAGAGAAGCAGAAGTTGCACATATCATTTCCCCTCACGTTCTACTCCAAGAGCTTAGTCACATGGCCGTAATCAACATAGTCACACCTACAACTTATAGAGCACCCCAAACATTCCAATGGAAGTTGCAAATCCTTTTCTATCCACAGTACAAAGAGGATTTCTGGGGTAGAGACAGAAATGGGGGAAATATTGCAAGTCCATATACCACTCAGCCCTAAATATTGGCCCTTACAGGATTAAGCTTTGCCCTAGCCAAAATATTCCTTTTATATCTTGTGTTTCACAGTTTTACAAGTTTTCTTCATTGAGAATGTTAGTTTTATAATTGAGAATATTCTTTTAAATCAGCTATCTACCCAAAACTTGTAGTAGGTGCTGTAGACACTGATATATGATCCTATTGACAAGCAATGGAAGAATGGATTCTGATAAATAACTAGCAGTTGCCACCACAATTTATTTTCATCCTTTGCTGTCTCTTTCCAATATATCATTACAGTTAAAAGTCTAAGTACTCTATCATTGTGTAATTTCTACATTAAGAGTGGGGTTGGGTCAGGCGAAGTATAATCCTAGCACCCTGGAAGGCCGAGGCAGGAGGTTTGCTTGAGGTCAGGAGCTGGAGATCAGCCAGAGCAAAAGTGAGACCCCGACTCTAGAAAAAAATAGAAAACTAAGCCAGGCATGGTTGTGTGCGCCTGTGGTCCCAGTTACTCAGGATGCTGAGGCAGGAGGATTGTTTGAGTTTGAGGTTGCACTGAGCTATGATCATGCCACTGCACTCTAGCCAGAGCATGATGCTGTCTCAAAAAAAAAAAAATAATGGGGTTAATTTACAATCAGGCAATTTAATCATTGTGCTAATTTTTATACTATTTCTGATGCAAATATTTTGCTCCTGGATGCAAAAAAAATGAAGTTCACTGATATTCTCCTGTATTTAACATGAATATCAGAACTAAATATTGAATAAAGACAGTAGTTACACTTTGGTGTGGGAACTGACTGGATTGAATTATGAAAACAATTCTGGGTTGCTGTTAGTGTCCTATTTCTTTACCTGGGTGCTGGTTACAGAAATGTGTAATTTTTCCGTGAAAATTGAGTGAGTTTTACACTTATCATTTAGCTATCTTCTGTAGCAATTATATTTCAACCAAAGGTTAATTTTTAATCCCTCCATGAAGAACATTTATTCCAACTTTCAATTAGAAAACCCAGTAACATGCAGCTTCTAGAAACACATCCATAATCATGAAAGATAAATTTAACTTTTTATTTTGAAATAATTTAAGATTCACAAGAAGTTGTAAAAATAATTGAGTTTCCGCATACCCTTTACCTAAGGTTCCCCAATGATTACAACTTATATAATACATAGTACATTTTTAAAACCAAGAGACTGACATTAATAACATTGATATGATACTATAATATTAACTAAACTACAGATCTTATTAGAATTTCACCTGCTTTTATATGCATTCTTTAAAATACTGTAGTAGAAAATCCATTTTTAATAGAAAAAAGGCATTTATGGTACCCAAAAGATCTTGCTTAACAAAATACATGGTTATACTTAAAAGAAAGGTTAACAAAATTCTTGAATTGGTATATGTGTTTCAGTAGCGCATATACTAAAATTACAACACTAGAGAAAAGATTAGCATGGCCCCTGACGAGGATAACACATAAATTCTTGAAGCATTCTGTATTTTTAAATGTTCTCATCATAAAAAAAGCATGTGAAAAATACATGTTAATTAGCTTGATTTAGCCATTCCATACTGTATACATATTTCAAAACACCATGTTGTACATGATAAATATATCAATTTTTATTTGTCAATTAAATAAGAAAGGAATAAGGGCTGATATTCTCCAGAGCAAATTCTTCTATAAAGGCTTACAAAAATCTTTAATTACAAGCTATCTACTGTAGTTTTTACTGTATAAACCACCAAGTCACAAATATTAAAATGTTTAAAGAAATAAAATTAAATGTGTTAAATCAAGAATTCACGAATATACACTAATGGCTAACATTATAAAATTTTCCTACAGATACTGTTTCAAGAAAGATGATTGTCTTTCATTTAATACAGATGAACATAATAGAAATGTAGAAAGTTTAAGCTAAAATACCCTTACGGATACATAGCTAAATAATCTTATAAATAAGAAATCTGATTTCCCAGGGAAGGTAACCAACATGATTAAGATGGTATTTCAAGTCTGCGGTATTTGCCTGACGTAAAAGTCATGGGTTCTTCCTACTATACCAGCATACTTAAAACCATATCTTAAAACCAAACTTTGTAAGATCTTTACTAAAGTAACCCATCTAAAATATACTACAAAGACTTTTTTTTAAAGGGAAAAGAAATTATCTGTTAATACCACTTAGTCAATATTAAAAAACAAAGTCATCATGAATACCATTACTTAACAAAATGATGGGTTGACATAATAAGAAAAATAACTGGCAACTGCTAAAATAATCCTATTTCCAATGCTAGGCTCCTGGTTCTGAAGAAGTCAATGAACTTCTCTAGGGCATTTTTTTTTAAAAAGGAAAATGAAGACTAAATGAAAGAACAGGAAGTTAGTGTAAACAGCTCTATAAACAAAGTTCAATTTCCCCTATAGGATTTTTTATAATCCTTTCCCTTAACTAACTACTTGACTTTTTGAGTTTTTTTTTCCAGAAATAATGGATTTTCTGCAAGACAAAGGAGTTAAGGCCCCTGGACAGACTTTCTGATGCCAAGACTCACCATCTCTTAGTAACACGCTCCAAACACATGCCCCTTGTTAATTTCAACACACCGTGACAAATATAGGTAGCCCCTTGTTAATTTCCCCTCTTCAAAAAGGCAAGGGCATTATATGCAACCTTAAAATTTGTACCCCCATAATATGCTGAAATAAAAAAAAAGCCAAGCCTTCTCCCATTCTCCACAAGACATCTTTCCTATTAAAATTTCCTTTCTTCCTTGGCAATTCTCTTGCCTGCAACTGGTTATTCTGAGCTTCCAGCAACTGGACCTAGGCCAACATACTCTTGCGGTTTCGATAACATTAGTATCTGTATCTCAATTCTCTTTCTCATACCCTAATGTGTATGAGACACACACACATGCACCTACAATATGCTAATAATCATAGGAAAAAATACTATAAGTAGCTTATTAAAGTTTTAAAACAAGCCTTTTCAATGTTCCAGATTGGTATTTTGAAGGTCAGTGAGGTAGAAACCAAAAGAGAAATCACTAAAATTGTCATTTTAGATTGTAAGTATATCATGCTTTAAGTAAACAATGTGAAAACCCATACCAGCAAACTTGTATATCTTAAACCAGAACACTCTTAATACACTTATTCAATATATACAGCTTCCTAATTTTATAAAGGACTTCATTTTTTAAGGGTTTCATTATAGGATTTCTTCACATAATGGTTGAAAAGTTTTATTTGTATAAATACAACTGGTATTTATACCACGAATGGCTTCCTCAATCTTTGTCTACCTTGACAGGAATGTAGGTAGTCAGGTACCAATTTAGTTTACATCTGTAATTCAATGATACACACAGAATAAGTGAGGAGAAGCAATGAGACTGTTTGCATACTGAAGAAACATTTGTCTAGAAGTCAAAGATCTCAGACAGCTGACTCACTTATTAGCTATGAATTCTTGGGCAAACACCTAATCTCTTTAAGTCTTATTACTACTTAAAAAGTGAGAATGTTAATCTCTGTTTTATTTCACAGTAACTATGAGAACCATATAATATACATATTTTTAAGTATTAAAAAGATTAAATGTTTATTTTCCTGTATTATTAAAATATTTATAAAATGTAAATGCTATTTAAGTACAAGTTATTAATAGTAATATAGCTTGAAATCCATTACCGTTTCTAACATATCCAAATATAGTATTTTGTATGTACTCTAAAACCAGGAATCAGAAACCCTTGTCATCCCAGCACTGCCATTGTTTCCTCTCTACAGAACAGGAGAAATAACGCCTGAACTTAGCTACCAATTGAACTAATGTATATGCTGTGTAAATTGCTGTGTAAAGCAATTACGTATATTAACCTAAGGGTATTACTATTATAAAATGTGGTATTATGTATCATTCACTTAAATTACAAAAAGTATAGAACAGCAGGGGGAAGGGGCTCTCTTTACTGTGACTCCTTTGAAAGAATGCTACCAAAATATTCCGAGAGTACATGCAGCATTAGCACATCCAAGACCTGAGAAGTTGGAAAGACTCATCACAAATTTACAGTTTCATTGTCATTACAAAATTATTCAAGGGATAAAAGTATTGGAGTAATGAGTTCTCAACAGGAACCGCAAAATCCTCTTATAGCTTCATGGTTTACTTTTTTGTTCCCCTCACTTCACCAGCTATCTAATCTACTAAAGTCATATTCACAGTTTAGAATGCTAATACAACTCTTCAAAAAAACCCAAAAAACAAAAAAATCCCCACAGTTCAGGCCATCCCTAATCTTTCCACTGAGATTCATTCATATAAAAACAGCAAATGCACGCTAATTGAGCTTGGGTATAATTTAGTGATTCTCCTGTTTCATAAACTTTAAAGAGAGAAAATAAACATCTACATCAAATCAATCAACACCACATCCAATCTATCTTTATTGACATTTTTCTCATGAAATGTCAATACAGCTAGCTGGATTTCTGCTTTTCAACCTTTCATTACAGGAAACTCGGAACCATACTGTAGAAAGCTACCTATAATATTGCTATGTCTGTTCTGCTACTTGTATATACAAAGAACATCCCGGATTAGTAAATGCACTACCTGTGATGCCTTTATCAGTCACCAAATATTGAGATGACTTTTGAAGCTACTAAAATGTTTACAATTTACTTACTCTTTCAATAAATAGGCTTCAATGTCTTTCCATTCTACATGCACATAAACCTACATAACATGCATCGTGAACAGGCCTCAGAGAATATTAACCTTAGGACCTGAATTACATATGCACGTCTCTTCCCTTCAACCTGCAGTATGGTGTTCTCCTTACACTCATCACTGGCAGTTGCCTTCACTCTAAAAATAACTACTGTCCCCCTGCCTCAAATCTTTATCATGCCACCCATCTTCACTTTTTCTTTTGCATTTTCCTTATTCGGCATCTTGTCACTGATACAAATCCCTGATTCTGTCACAGGTTGCCATTCAAAAGAACTGTTAAAATAACCCTTCTTTTCCATGAGGTCAGAGGGAAAAAATGATCACAGAATCTCCAAGACAATCTTTTTATAACACTGATAATTTTTTATGCTGCCAACAACACAGAGGCTAGTTCTTCCCCACCAGGGAAGCTTTCTATCCAATTAATTTTAGTTGTCCTTATAATTATTTCAAGCCATCAAGGTCCTGTTAATTGTTGAATAAAGTAGTATAACTCAGTTCAGCCATTTAGCTGACTCTTACAATAGTATAATTCAAATGTCAAAGCTACTTAATTTTTACTAGCAAGCTACCAATTTGACTATTCATTACCAATCCAATAACATCTTTATTATCAAGTTTAATAATGTCCAATATATAAGAAACTACATTGGCCAGGTACAGTGGTTCATGTCTGTAATTTCAGCACTTTGGGCAAGAGGATTGCTTGAGACCAGGAGTTCAAGGCTACAGTCAGCTATGATCACACCCCTGCACTCCAGCCTGTGTGACAGGGCGAGACACTGTCTCTTAAATAAGAAAACTACATAAATTCTTGAACACAGATTCTTGATCATATTCCCCTTCCTTGCAAAGCTACATTCAGGAACACAGAGCTGGAGTAGATTTCGATATACAGGTACATTGAAAAAAATTTACAAAATTATTAATGCCCAAAAAAAAAAAAACAAAGTTGTACAGGAAAGGAAAAGTAATAGTTCATTACAATGGCTCAGCTGTAAATAACATTTATATCATAAAACATAATATTAAATATTGTTCTAAAACAAAACTATAATAAAATTGTAATGAGAAACTGGACTATAGGAAATGGGAAGATATGCAGAGAAGTGGGAAGAGTACTAAGTCATTCTTCATTAAATAGATAACGGCTAAAACTGAAAATCAATGAGTAATGAACATATTATCTGGAGACATGGTGAAGAACAGCAAAATAATCAACTAAGGAACTAAAAGGGTTCCCTATATCTCAGGCAGAAGAATATGAAAGGAGGAAAGAGATTTTTTTTTTCTTTTCCCTAAGAAACTTTACAGAACTATTTGATTCTTTAAACTATATTCATGTATAACCTTTAATAAAAAACTAAAAGTTAGCAATTATAAATTTCAAATCTATAGTTGGCAAACCAATAAAATCTTATTATGTCATGTGTGGAAGGAAATTAATTACTTCCAGTTTAAAGATTTTCACAAGAATTTGTTTGCAATTTTAATTATAATATGCAAACATTTGAATTCCAATTTGTGGTATTATTTTTGGTTATTTGCTTCGAATTAATTCCAAGATGTAGGGAAAGACTATAAAAATTTTTAACACTTTTCAGGTCTTGTCACACACTTTCCAAATTGGTTTCTAGAGAAATTAAGCTTGGTTATACTGCCACCAGCAGTATGATCACAGCACTCTCATTAGCACACAGTATTATCAATTTTGAAATAAGTAAAAGATCTTCCCTTATTTTTAATTTATATTTTTAAAAGTATTCCTAATGTGTCAATATTTCTATTAACTTATATGAGCTTTTATATAACATAACTTGGGTATTTTGTGAAAATACCTTCAGTTTTGTTCCATGCCTTTTTATTTTGATTTCCCTTTCATGTATAGATGTTTTCACGTACATGCAATGAAACCTACAGCAAAAACCTATTGATTTCTTTGCAATTTCTTCTATGATTTCTAAATTTAAGAGGTTTCCCCCATATTTAATATATATTTTCTTTAAAAAAAAGCTATAATTAAAAATAATAAGACTACTAAAGACCTCCTCACATCCATTTCTTTAATAAAAAGAAAAATATCCATTAAATTAATATCCAACACTTATACATTTATCAGTTAACTAAAAACTTTATATTTTAACCTCAATAATACTGTCAAGTAGTTGTGTTTAGGCAAAAATCTTCATAGGAAAAGTTGTAATGTTTGTTTTATAAATTACATTATGAAATTATATGTACAGTGAATTTAAAGAACATTTATTTCTTAATATATTAATATCTCTTTCACTGATTTCATTTTAGGTTTCATTTCAAACCTTTCTGATTTTCTTCTTTAGCTTTTTAAAAACTGTTAATGATTAAAGAAAATAAACTTTATATTTAAATGGGTTATATACACCGAATTCTTTATTTGAGAAAACTAGAATATCCTAATTTAAAAATAAAATCTCAAAAAGATAAAAGTATATTCCAAACATTAACAATTTATGAATTCAGGTGATAGTCTAAAAAAAGGTCCATGGGAATGGAAAACATGATCTGCTTTATAATGTGTATATGACATATAATATATAATATTAATATAATTATATATAATTTTATATATAATTATGTTATAAATACTATCTTATAGTTACATAAGATATTTTTCTATTATATCATTTTGCTGATCTCATTTTACAATATAATAAAAAGGTATCATTCCATTTATATTGAAAGGTATAAATCAATCTTTCCATAGTACCCTTCACCAGGAGGCTACGTTCTTTTGTGACACAGTACAGAATATACTTCTTCACATGCAAACAAAATAGTGTTAAGGATTCATCTTCAGTAGAGGTAGACTGAGAGATAATATACCAAAACATTTGTTCAAATGTTTGTTTGTTCAAAGGCCTGCAATTTTGAACTGCTTTATGATGGGAGTGGAAGAAGAGAAAAAGGAGGACAAGGTAAGGCAAAGAAGACAGAGGCAAGGAGGAAAGATAAAAATTAATATGATACATTTTTGCTCTGAGAGAGTTACAAGGAAGACACAATCGGTTTTTCAATTAGAGAAGGTAAACTGTGAGAAAAGCTACAGAGCTAATAGACACAGTGAGACGGAGTTGGGGGTAACCCAAAGTTGATGGCCTAGGGCTTCCTATTCCTTTTCCAACTCCAAGCATAATAAAGGTGCTATTGATGGGCATGAAGGCAGCAATCCTAGCACTTTGCAGGCTGTGTGGAATTGCTTGAGGCCAGGAGTTTCAGACCTTGTCTCTACAAAAAATGGAAAAATTAGCCAACACCTATACAGGAGGCTGAGGCAGGAGGATCACTAGAGCCCAGGAGTTTGAGGTTGCAGTGAACTATGATGCCACTGTACTCTAGCCTGGGCAACAAGACTGAAACCCTGTATCAAAAAAAAAAAAGACAAAATTTTTAAAAAACTAATTACAAAATAATAATGAAGGTCTATTTCTCCTGTGAAGGGAAAATGGAAAGGGGGAAGAGACAAAAAACTTCTATATTATTTAGATGAAGAAAACCTGAGAACTCTTATTATTACCTACAAATTGATCATATGACTGAACATTTTTCTACTATTTTACAAAAGCAGTTATAGACAATACTTAAATGAATGAGGAAGCAATGTTCCAATAATAATTTACAAACGCAGGCATATTTGGCCCGTGTGCCATAGTCTGATGACCCCTGACTTAATCTATACATTAAAAAACATTAACAGATCAACACCTAAGTGGACATATAGGAGTAACATTTATCGGGTGTAGGGAGGGTGGGAGGGGGTAGGAGGGGATGGGTATATACAACCACGAGTTAAGATGTGCAACGTTTGGGGGATGGATATGCTTGAAGCTCTTACTGGAGGGGGGAGGGGGGCATGGGCAATATAAGTAACCTTAACACTTGTACCCCCATAATACGCTAAAATAAAAAAAAAGACCCTATCCAGCAGATAACTCTAGGGAAACCACTATTTTAAAACTCAAAAATTCACAAGCAACAGAGCAAGACTGTGTCCAAAGGAAAAAAAAAAATTCACAGAATACATAATAAAAGTGAATTTAGAAAAATGTTTAGAGGTATGAGGGCACATTTGAAATGGTTTCTTTTTATTAAATAGCACAAAAGGATATGTATCTTTGTGACCTTCTCACTACACTAAAAGTGATTGAGATTTTCTACTTCCTATATTAAATGAAAATCTAAATCTAGAGTGATCACTGACAAGTCTTAGATAATTACAGAGGATTAAAATTAACCTCTTTCACAGTTCATTGTAGTTATTATAATAAAACTTCTGGCCTTATTAAAGTACATAATCTTATTAATTGATAAGATAAGGACATTTCCTATAACATTCTTATTTTTCTAATCCCTGAAAGCCTTTTCTGAATGGGATGTGTGGTCCCTAAAAGTAGGGTACTAATTAAGGGTAAAACTATGTCTGTTAGAAATGTTCAAACGAATTTAAGTATTACCTGATACCTCCCTTTCAGCAGCAAAATATCTAAAAAATAATGACTAATTACAAAATGTAATTATAAAAACGGTATAAAATCATGTACCATTTTTCCATTGTGAAAATAATTTAAACATTACTTGAACCAAGATTTTAGATTTTTATCCTTACACTTGTGCAAACCTATAGCCACCCACCTATAAAATCACTACCACCATCCTATTCTGACATCTTTTAACAAGAAAAATCTAACATTAAAAATCTATTAAATATCTAATTCTTATATCTGGCAATCTAAAAAATCCTTAGTACATTATGATAATAGAAAAATAGTACTTTGACACTGAATTTATGTGATATAATGAATTGTGTTCTAACACACCTAACCATTATGTGTGGTCTCCTAAGCAGTCAGTTTAGAAATAATTTCGATAATGCTGTTATTTTTAAACTTAACAATTTCAGTTGCATATTACTTTATATCTACTGAGCATACTTTTGAATTTCTGGTTACTTTTTGTTTGAGAATATATTTGGTTATTTTAGAAAAATCTAAAAGTCATTATGTGGTCCACCCACAGAATTTATGAACAAAGAATAATAAAAAGGAAAAAAAAGTTTGCAATACGGATAATTGGTATAATCTGGATGAAACCTTAGAGTTTACATGAAGGACTATAGGAAATCATGTGGATTATGGAGAGGTCCTTGAGACTTTCTATTTTTCAAAAGTCACTGTATATAAAACAAAAGAATTAATAAGAAAGCTCACAATGTGAATTTAACATTTTCAAACTTTATTATCAGTACATTCAAATTAATACAAAGTTACATAGGACTAAACTAAGCTAGGAAGAAGATTTTTATATCACTCTTTCCAAGATAAGGAGACCCATCCCCCTCCCATTAAATGAATAAAATCACTGCATTCATACACATGGCTAACTTCAAAGACATATTCTTAACGTACTACCCTCTTCCTGTTTTGACAATTCCACATATACTTTTGCAAAGTAACTTGGTAACACTGTACTGTTTTATCTCATCCAAAATTCATCCTTTATTTGGAAAAGTGAGGGCTATAAGCAACCAAAATTAACCAATTCAAAGACTATGTTCACCTTAGTAGAACCCTAACCAGTTGGAGGAAATCCTAAAATAGACCAGATTTATAGCACTAAGAAATCTAATTGTAATTTAAACAGTGTCTTGTTTTAGGAAAAGGTGAAGAAAATTTCAAGAGGAATCAAACACTAGAGGGCAGCATCAAACTGTCAAGGTTTAAACTGGGCAGTTTTGACCTGCAAACTTTAAGCTATATTTTTTGTTTTTTCTGTTACAGAGGAAAAAACTAACTTTATTTCGACTGTCTACATTTCTCTTCCATTTCCTACTGTGTACTTTCTTTTGCATTTTCGACTTGTGAATATCAGTTTAAAATGCACTAGTAATAATATCCCTTTGATATAAAACAAAACTCATGGAGCCCATTCTTGAGGCAGGCACTATATAAATAAGGGCTGATATTTTTATCCAAAGTATTTCCTTAGGTTAATGCAAAATTTAAGTTTGGTTTCACTCAATTAGTATTGTAGATTAAAGAGCATGACAAACAAGCTTTGCACATTTACTAAATGTGTCATGAATATCATGTGACAAAAAGCTGTGGAGTATGTGCCCTGCTCGAGAAATTTAGGTAGGAAGAGAAAATAAAATACACATATGTGATCATAAATCATGAAATGCAAGAGAAGCAGGAAAGAATTCTACGGGTATTACACATGAGTAATGATATAAAAATAGGATAACTGTGTACCCTCAAAGGCCCAGTAGAGATCACCAAACTTCATTCTGCAAATAATCAAGTTATCAGGGGAAAAGAAAAAGAGAAACCAAGTCTTTCGACTAGTTAAAGAACTGAAATGTTTGTATGTAGAAAAAGAATGGGGCCAGGCATCATGGTTTATGCTTGTAATCCCAGCACTCTGGGAGGCTGAGGTGGGAGGATGGCTCAGGGCCACTAAACTCCAACTTGAGCAACAGAGCAAGACCCTGTCTCTATGTTAAAAAAAGAAGAAGAAAGGTAAAATGAATTAAGAATTTAACACTTTGGTTCATTATCTCATTTAATGGTCATAGTAAACCCATGAGGTAGGTTTTTTAGTACTTCAAATTCACAGATGAAAAATCAAGGTAAAGCAAATTGCTAAAGGTAACCAAACTAAGTAACAGTAGATTAAGGTTTTGAAACTTACTCCAAAGCCCCAATTTTTTCCAATACTAAGGGCAAAGGGGGGAGGAGGGAATATAATATTAACAAGATAAATTTGTCTAATTAATAGCAAATGAGGCCGGGCATGGTGGCTCATGCCTGTAATTCTAGCACTCTGGGAACATCATTTGAGCTCAGGAGTTCGAGACCAGCCTGAGCAAGAGCAAGAAAGATCCTGTCTCTACTAAAAAATAGAAAGAAATTAATTGGCCAGCTAAAAATATATAGAAAAAAATTAGCCGGGCATGGTGGTGCATGCCTGTAGTCCCAGCTACTCAGGAGGCCAAGGCAGGAAGATTGCTTGAGTCCAGGAGTTTGAGGTTGCCATGAGCTAAGCTGATGCCACGGCACACTAGCCGGGGCAACAGAGTAAGACTCTGTCTCAAAAAAAAAAAAAAAAAAAAAAAGGCAAATGATCATCTCAGCTGTTGAATAATTTCCCTTGTTATAATACCTATATTCTATCTTCTCCATAAATCCCTTTTAAAAAGACACACCACCCCTTAGGGCAGTACTTGCATACTAAATTTGAGGACTCCTCAATGTACTTCAAACCAGATGCTCAAAAAAGGGAAAGAACATGTTACCTTTTAAGTTGTTAGTGGAATACAAAGGCATAAACTATTAATTGCATAAGTTATCATGCAATATATTATTGATGTCACCTCATAAGAGGTCTTCCCTAACCACTTCTTTTAAAGCAGCACCAAAGTCATCCTTGCACAGGGCTTCTTATCAAGTGGCCTGTGGATAGAATTCAGGTTTGTAAATACAGATAGGGGAAAAAAGGTATATCTTAATTTTAATTAACCTTGACATTTAGTTATTCCTTCAATTAAGAATGCAAGCAAAAATTACAATCACATGAAATACCTACAGGAGTTTTAAGTTTAAAATTATCTAAAGCACTTAAATTTAAATTATGTAAAGATCATTTAGTCCTCACTACTTTGAAATCAGTCATTATTAAACCAGCCACTACTCTTAATGCTTCACTAAAGCATGGATTACTTCATAAATAAATGTCTTGATAACTAGTTCATTATAATTGGTATCCTACATATTTCATTCATTTAAAACCATCATTCTGAGCTTCATCACAGAAAATAGTTAAAAACCCCTCCCAGTACTTATTTACCTTATAACACTTATCACTGATATTATGTTATGTGTTTCTTTCTCAAACCACTTGTTCTCATTTGTCTGTGCGGCCTCAGACACAAGTGCCGAACTTATGGTACACTAACATCCAGTGCAAGCAGGATGTGGTTTGTCTGCCATGAATTCCCAAGGTCTAGAAAAAGTGACTAACTCATAATAAGGTACTCAAATATTTGTACAAGAGGGACCCCAAATATAAAACAGTACCCAAGAGTCCTGAGATAAGGCTTTCAATTGCATACCACAACTAACTAAATCCTAAATCTACAGCTTTTCCATTACTTGTTCTCAATTGTGTAGAATTTAAGTACACATCCAGAAACACAATGTAAACTATATGCTAGTTTTGCTACAAGACTGACTCAGTTCCAGGATAAAACTAGGACTTATCAGCAAAAGACATAAATGAAAAAAAAAAAAAAACTGTATAAACCTGTGGTCATTTTTTTTAACTTAATGTGTTTTGTGTCATCACTATTGCTTAAAACAGGTACTTGAGTGGAACAATCCTTGCAACTGAGGACTAAGGGTCCTGCTGTGGTATTTCTTCCTCGTGCCCAGCTCCTTAGAGACAGCCCATGTGGACAGGCGCCCACGTGAACATTTCTTCGCAGAAGCCACAGGAAGACCTTCAACGTCACGTCGCCCGCGCCTTCGCAAGGCCCCCTTCTTAGTTGGGGCGTTAGGGGGGATCCCAAGGGAGAGGCTAGGAGTTCGGCAGATTCCTAGACCCAGAGAGGGGGTCCGCAAAGGTCCCTCTACGCGCTCCCCCAGCCGCGCCCCACATCGCTCTCCACCTCGGGGCCCTCGGAAACAAAGCCGGGTGGCCGCGCCACCTCCAACCCACCCGGCCTCCCCCACCAACCCAGCGCCACCCTGGCCCTCAGCTCCAGGGCCCCCAACAAACTGAAATGTTAACTCCCCCGCGCACCGCTTCGGCTTTCCGGATCGTCCGGGAGAAAACAAGTAGGAGGCGCCGCCGTCCGTTAGCCTCCCGGTACCGGAACAGCGGCACCGAGGCTCCATCCCAGGGTCCCTTCACCGACCCCATTATAGACCAGAGGGGAGACCAGGAGAGGGGGAACCAGGGGCGTTCGTCGCCAAGCCCCTCAGAGACCTGCCTACAGATCCTCCCACTCTCCGGCCACGGGGTCCCCGCCTCTGCCGGCTACGCCACCCGCGGCCCGCGCGCAGCCCCCTAACCGCCGCCGCCGCCCGCCCAGCGGTCACTCCCCGACCTCCCGTGCGGTCCGCGCGGGTCCCCCAGCCTCCGCAGGTCCCTGAGGGGGGCGCGGGGCCCCGCACGCGTGGTGGACGCTGTGAGCCGCCCACTCCGCGGCCCGCAGCAGCTCCGAGCGCACACGAGGAGCCGCGGCGCTCCACGCGCTGCCCACCACGCGCTCTGCTTTGGCTCGCCGCCGCCGACTGCAGCAGCTGCGGGAACCTCAGCGCCCGGGTCCCCAAGGGACCCAGCCCCGACTCCCCGGTTCTATTCTCCTTTTCTACCCCCCCGCCGTCCCGGGACTCGCAGTCTCCGCCGCGCATGGGACCGGTTCTGGGGGAGGGAATGTAAACAAATCGGGGTTTTATAGTTACCTCACACTCGAGTGCCGTGTGCATCTCCTCTCCGCTCGGTACCAAACCCCGGCTGCACCAAATCATGTATTCACCAAAGCCGGCTGCGCTAACTTCGTCGCGGAGGCCCGCGCGTCAGACACCACGATACGCTAGCGGCGTATAAGGCCCACTCAGGTCCCTGCGCAGCCGCACCCCGTCCGCCTATGGGTGCTACGCTATGGGCGTACACGCACCACCTAGCCGTTCGCTTCGGATAACGCCGCTTGCGTAGGGGCACTGCACCACTCGCGAGTTCTACACCGATAGTAGGAGCAATGAGAAATTCGAGTCTACGCAAACTGCGGAGCTCTGAGGCTCCGCGCTAGTTTTGTTCCAAGAAAGGACGCCGCGGGGGAGTTGGGGCGGCTTCTAACGCATGCGTGGAGCGCCCTTTACCTCTCGCCTTTTCTCCTTGCTTTGCATGTCGGTTGCTGAGGCCTTAGGCAGACGGATGAGTAATGGGAGGTCTGATCGTAAACGCTTTAGCCAAGAGGCTTCAGAGTGATAAATACGCGTGTTTATCTGTACACAAGTTAAACATCTACATCGAATTAATCCCTCCTCCTTTGTTAAAGTAACCTTTTCAGTCTCGTAGGGAAAAACTGAATTTATATCTCTTTAGTGCTAAGTGCTAGGTGTTTTGTATCGCTCCTCCCCCCACCCCATTTATTGTAACACAGTGGGTCTTCCGAGCCTAAAAGAAAGTTGAGTCTTGAGAGCATGTCACGCATTCAGAATAATTCTGGAGGCTTTGGCAACTTTCTAAGGTCTTCCACCACCTCCTACTCCTCAAATGATTGATTATTTCTTAACACTCAACGGCAAAAATTTCCCCAGTCCAGCCAAGCAATTCCATGGACTCCTGCCTACATCGTGCTTATTCTTGCTCCCATTCCTTCCTTCACACCATACCTCCTATCTGAATGGTCTCCTCTCCTCTTCTTAAGCAACCAACAACCCACATTTTCTTAAAAGGTGGCTCTGGACACCTTCCCTTTGCTTCATTACTCTGCTTCCTGGCTCTTACTTAATCCACATGTTGAGGCTTATCTGTATGCATCCACATGTTGAGGCTTATGTGTATGCTGCATGGGGTGCCTGTGTTTCTTTTTTTCTTTCTTTCTTTTCTCCGTAGTCTCACTCTGTTGCCCAGGCTAGAGTGCCCTGGCGTCAGCCTAGCTCACAGCAACCTCAAACTCCTGAGCTCAAGTGATCCTCCTGCCTCAGCCTCCTCAGTAGCTGGGACTACAGGCATGCATCACCATGCTCATCTAATTTGTGTGTGTGTATATATATATATATATATATATACATATATTTTAGTTGTCCAACTAATTTCTTTTTATTTTTTAGTAGAGATGGGGGCTCGCTCTTGCTCAGGCTGGTCTCCAACTCCTGAGCTCAAACGATCTGTCCGCCTGGCCTCCCAGAGTGCTAGGACTACAGGCGTGAGCCACCACGACAGGCCAGCCTGTGTTTTTGTATTCACCCAGAATCTACTTAATAGTGAGAGCGATTTCTGGGGAGTGCCTTACTGCCATCTAGCAGAGTGCATAAAACCATGGTCAATAGTAATAGCAAGGCTTTGGTATGTGTCAGGTACTTCCAAAGTGCTTTACACATATATTAATTTAAGCCCTGTAACATAACGAAGTAGGAATTATCCTGGAAACTGAGACACAAGACAGACATTAAATAACTTGCCTAAGATCACAGAGCAGATAAGGACAAGAGTTGGGATGCAAACCCCTTCATTATGGTAAGTAGTTTTGCTATTCTACATATTAATATTATACCTTTATGGGAGAAGATTATTTTGGTTTTGTTTGTATCTCTACAAAGAACGTCTTTTAGGTGCTTAATAAATGCCTAAGGACTGCCAGGACACTAAGCTACTCATATCCTCCTTTTCTTATTTGGGAAAGCCAATCCATGGACCTCACTCCTGCTGGCAAAGGGAGCAAAGAGGTTAAATCTGAGTCCTAATTTCAAATCTAGCTATTGCCACTAAATGTGGGAGACAATGGCTATTGTTCTCAGATTCATGGATAAGTTAAGGGGATTGTTTTAAGTGAATTCCAAGGTTCATTCTAGCACTAAAATCCTTACAATTCATAAAATCATTATAGTACATCTTTTGTACTGTAAAAAAGGCATCTAAATTATGCTGATATTTTAAGGTTCACAATTATGTTATTGAATATATTATTATCAGTACTTTTAAAATATATGTTTCTTCCAAGTATCAATAAGATCTAGCACTTGTATTCCTTATTTTATGATACCTACACTGCTTATTTAGTAATATATACACGAGGATAATGTTCAGCTGGCACACACGGTACAAATATTGATCAAATATTGAAATACTTCCATACAAGTTGGTCAACAGCTGCAATCTGAGTAGTATCCCCGTATGCCTCCCGCCCTTATCCCAGTCCCTTCCTTCAAGATTCTCCAGACCTCCACGTTTTAGAAACTAAAGTGTTAATGCCTGGCATAGATGGACCCAGCTCTTATTAGTGACTCTTTTCTACTTGGTTGGTGTTTATGCTTTACTAATTGCTATATATTTTAAATACCATCCCTATATAAGACTACATGGTAAGCTACTTGAAAATAGAGACTATGCCTCCTACCACTTTACAAACTCACCCAAGCATTCATACACATCCAGTATATACACACTGATTTGGGTGAGGCTTAGAGCAAATTATCAGATAGAATAAATTATTAACTTGCAAACTAGTAAATTTTCCTATTGGGAAATAGAATCTCAGAAAATGACTTGCAGGCTTACACAAAATCACCTGCTGAGTTAAATAATGGACAGTGCTGCAAAAACATCACTATAATACGTCAATTGTTTTATTTTTACCCATTTTATAAACAAGCAATATGTTAGGGTAAGGAATTTCTAATATGTTGGAATCATAGAACTTTCTAAAAGTGTTAAGGCATTTTTTTTCCAGCAACCTCATCTGCTTCATAAAGAAGCTCTTCCAGGCCAGGCGTGGTGGCACATGCCTGTAATCCTAGCACTCTGGGAGGCAGATTGCTTGAGGTCAGGAGTTCGAGACCAGCCTGAGCAAGAACGAGACCCCGTCTCTACTATAAATAGAAAGAAATTAATTGGCCAACTAATATATATAGAAAAAAAATTAGCCAGGCATGGTGGCGTATGCCTTTAGTCCCAGCTACTTGGGAGGCTGAGGCAGGAAGATTGCTTGAGCCCAGGAGTTTGAGGTTGCTGTGAGCTAGGCTGACGCCAGGGCACTCACTCTAGCCTGGGCAACAAAAAGAGACTATGCCTCAAAAAAAAAAAAAAAAAAGAAGAAGCTCATCTGAACTATAAAAAGAGTATAAATGATTTTCAGTACCTGGGGGAAAGAGAGAATGAATATTGCATTACATGTAAATGTTTTATATTTCATTGTTTATCTTATTCACATTGCTTTAGTTACAATATTATTTCACATATCTAAAATTTTAAATGTGACCAGTCTGCCTTTGTGAGGCATGATATAATAAATCTGATGGCCTTTATGCCCCTCAGAGGATTAGAAAAGAACCAGCTACAAAAAGGAAATAAGAACCATGCTTCATACCTCAGTCTTTAGCTATGACTGAAGAAAATTGATGCCATAAACCTGGCTTTCCTCTCTTATAGAGGAGAACACAGTCTTCGTACACAACAAAGTTACAACTCTTTAATGAAATCTATAAAGAACATAACTAATTCTAAGAAATCAGTCCTTTTAGACTTAATCAGTTTTTCCATGATTCAGGATTGGTAATAACCAAAGATTAAAAAACCTCCTTAAATTCATCTGTGGCTTAAACTCTGATTTTTTACGTGGCCAAAAAAAGTTTGGTTCAAACGAGGTTATGCCAAGAGAGGCCATTAGTCAAGAGCACAAGGAAGTCTAAATCATATTGCTATGTCAGTGTGGTGAGGCATGGGGGTATTAAGTACCAGGATAGTTTTTAAGATCTGGGAAAGGAAGATGTCAACAATATGTAGGTAAAGTTCTAAACCTAGGCCTCAAAATTAATAGCTACCTATTCACTTTTACAGACTATGTATTTCAGCCTGGATACTAAAGCTTCCAAGATAGGCAAAAGATACATGTCATTCCCATTCTTTGAGACCTGTGGTACTGCATAACATCTAACAAGGCAAGCCCACTGGCAAGATGGGGAGGTGGGGCCCATGGGGCAGTCTTCTTCTGATCCCTTGAGAAATTATGGCTCTATTATCTCATTTTTTGCGGGCTCTAAAATCTTTTGCCTCAGTTTCCTGGATAATTCCTACCTCATTACGTTACAGGGATTAAATTAATATATATGTAATGCACTTTGGAAGTACCTGACACATAGCAAAGCTTGCTATTACTTGAAAGTTAAGATAAATGGGCTTTGAGAGCTCTATGGAAGTTCTCGCTAGAAGCGCACAGCTGCACATACATCCCTTTTTAAAGAACAAGACTTGTATATCTGAGATCACTCTCTTCCACAGAGCTCACCGCTTTGAGATGGGTATACAAAGGCAGGGAAGAGAGATAAAACAATACAAACCCTGGTGAGAGACAAATTTGACCAATGTGCCTGTCAAGTGAGATCATTCTGAATTGGTAGGCTTATGTAAGGAAACCGAGTTTCAGGATATATGCAGAGACAAAAATAGATTGGAGAAATGAAACAATTAACACTAAAATTTAAGCAACTCCCCACCCAGAGAAGAAAAAATAACTTTGTTATGATTTGCCTGGATGATCCTAACATTAGACTAGCCAGATCATTTCGTTTCAAACCAAAGCAATGCAAACAAAAGACCTTTAGTATCAGGCATCTCTCCTGGAAGAGAGACAGTAACAGAGACACTTCTAGCTTCTAATTCACCATGGCAAGTCCTTTAGAAAATAAAAATGAGAACTGGCTCAAG
The DNA here is from genome assembly GCF_040939455.1 of Microcebus murinus. Taxonomy (NCBI): domain Eukaryota; kingdom Metazoa; phylum Chordata; class Mammalia; order Primates; family Cheirogaleidae; genus Microcebus; species Microcebus murinus. Next base: position 69,766,975 of record NC_134111.1, on the reverse strand, counting down.
AGAAAGAGGAAGACCTGCTCAGGAGAATGAGCAAAAAGCTCAGACGTTCTAACAGGCAGACCACACATCTGTCCACGTGACAATGTCAGGAAGCCTTCTTACCCTAAACCTACTCTCACTGTACCCCCCAATTCCTGGAATTCCACATTTAGCATTCCATTCCTAGGCCTGGAAACCAAAGAAATTTTGACCCTGAAGTCGCTATCATTTTATTACTTATTTATGCTACTGTGGTAGTATATACTTTTTTAGGACTTTTCTGAAGAGGAGGTTCTAAGAGAAAACATAGTTATCTAGATTCCTAAGGGTAGTGTGATGCAAAGGGAGAGAAGGAAAACTGTAAACAAATTGCCAACTTCCGGATCTTGCATCTAGCCAGCCTCATTCATTCACAGAATACTAAGATGAAGAAAAACAGTAGGCTTGGTAGGTAGCCATTTCAGATAGTTTGGAATTCTAGGGGCACAGCAGAAATACTTTTCAAAACTTAACTCCTAGTCCAAAGGAATTAGAAAAAACAGGCATAAATATCCACATTGCAAATATTACAAATTTGAAAAGTACTTGTGGATGAGTACACTTCAATTTAAGAAAAATTGTCAAATGGAAATGAATTAGTAACAAATTACCATGTAAATATTTTTTTAAAAAATGTTTGTTTACCGGCCAGGCACTGTGGCTCATGCTTGTAATCCTAGCACTCTGGGAGGCCAAGGCAGGAGGATCACTTGAGATCAGGAGTTCGAAACCAGCCTGAGCAAGAGCGAGACCCTGTCTCTACTATAAATAAAAAGAAAGTAGCTGGACAACTAAAAATATATAGAAAAAATTAGCCAGGCATGGTGGTGCATGCCTGTAGTCTCAGCTACTCGGAAGGCTGAGGCAGAAGGATTGCTGGAGCCCAGGAGTTGGGGTTGCTGTGAGTTAGGCTGACGCCACAGTACTCTGGCCTGGGCAACACAGTGAGACTCTAGCTCAGAAAAAAAAAAAAAAGAAAAAAAAATGTTCATTTGTTAAATGGGTTGAGATTAATAAATCCATTTTCAAATTCATTTTTAAATGTCATCACATGAGAGCAAATTTCAAATCTTGCCTAGGGCTTCTAAGATAATGAATAATGAGATCCAATTTCACAACCGACATTTATGAAAATAATCAAGAAACAGCTTTTAAAATCAAGACACACTTGTTTCATCTTAGCAAATATTGCTTACCTTTATTTACTAAAAAATTTTGACAGCCAAGAATGCAACAAAATTCTACATATTAGAGAAGTCAGTAAATGATTTGCCAAAACAAGGGTAGCATATAGAGATTTCTGAATTTTTCTTGTACTATCTCTAAGTAAAGCTTGAATCATATATTATTTTTTATAGAATAAGCTGCTTTTCTATTCTTCGTAGAATCCCATAAACCACCTCTTCTTTCCAGCACACATCTTTAAGAAGTTTTAAAAACTTCCTGCTGGGCGAGGTGGCTCACACCTATAATCCTAGCTCTCTGGGTGGCCAAGGCAGGCGGATCATTTGAGCTCAGGAGTTCGAGACCAGCCTGAGCAAGAGTGAAAAAAAACCCCGTCTCTACTAAAAATAGAAAGAAATTAATTGGCCAACTAATATATGTATATATAGAAAAAATTAGCTGGGCATGGTGAGTGGCGCATGCCTGTAGTCCCAGCTACTCTGGAGGCTGAGGCAGGAGGATTGCCTGAGCCCAGGAGTTTGAGGTTGCTGTGAGCTAGGCTGACTCCATGGCACTCTAGCCTAGGCAACAAAGTGAGACTCTGTCTCAAAAAAAATAAAATAAATAAAAACTTCCCAATGTTTTGTGAGGAACCCTTCTGGCAGTGCCCCATAGTGAGTGACCCATCACGCTTGGCTTGCTTGCGTTCTCCTAGGTGATCTCACCTACAGCCGCCAATGATTTCATCAAGCCCAAGTTTCATTCTAATTAGAATGGCAGTTGCTTTCTCTAAGCAGTTATGTTTTACAGTCTGTCTTCCCACCCTAAACACATGAAATTGTACAGTTTAAAATGTGCCAAGCACTATTTAAATGCTTTAAATATAACTTATTTAATTCCTACACTAACCCTGTGAGTTAGATATGCTCATTTTACAGATGAAGAAAACTGAGGTGGTTACAGAGCATATGGCAGAGTCAGAATCTCAGTCCATCCAGTCTGGTTCTATAGGCTGTGCTCTTAATCCTTGCATTGCCCTGCCTCTTATATTAGGATTGTGTGCAGGTCCCTATTTTTACAAGCTATACTACTTTCTCTGAAAATGTTAGTAATTAAAGAAAAAAAAGAAGAAAGAAAGAAAAAAGAAAATCAGGAGAACCATAAACTGATGGCTTCCCAGTCTGTAAATGCTACAGGTCAATGGAAATTTTAAATGTAATGTTAAATGGAAAATACAATAGATTTGGCAAGGTAGCTCATGCCCATAATCTCAGCAATTTGGGAGGAGAGGTGGGAGGATCGCTTGAGCCCAGGAGTTCAAGATCAGTCTGGATAACAAAGCATTACCCATCTCTACCAAAAAATTGAAAAATTAGCCAGGTATGGTAGCACATGCCTATAGTCCCAGCTACTCTGGAGGCTGAGGCAGGAGGATCGTTTGAGCTCAGGAATTCAAGGCTGCAGTGAGCTATGATCGTGCCACTGCACTCCAGCCTGGGTGACAGAGTAAGACTTTGTCTCTTAAAAAGATATATAAATAAATAATAAATAAAAAACAAAAACATATCAAGATATTTCTATTTTGAACATCTATTCTTTTTTGCTTTCTCTTTCAACTCAACTAGCTTGAATCAATTCCAAGGGTGATGTTTATTCCAGTCTTTTAAATTAGAATGTTAATTAGCCAATTTGGTTATATTAATATATTCAGTTGAAAGCTTTCCCCCCTCCCTTTTATGGTGATTTGATGTAGTTGTTCAATTATTTATTTATACCAGTAAAGTTATATGAAAAAGTAGGCAGAATCAGGTGTGTGTTAATGACTTCAATCCTAGTAATATAAATATGAGCAAATCAATGAAGAATTGGTTGAGTGCAGAAAAATATATTCCAGCAGATTTAAAGTGAAATTCATTTTGAGGATTAAAGGTACATTTCAGTCCTTAAATTGCTATGAATCTATATCCTCTGCAAGTCTACCTTGGAAAAAGAGACACATAAATATTAAGGGATTCCCATATCTTCAAGCAAAAGTTTGTGCTTCTGTTATGTGCAAGCCACTATGGTAAGCAGCTGGGATACACAGGTGAACAAAATTTAATCCTGGCCCTTAAGTAGTTTATAATCCAGCTGGGGGAGGTAAATTGAGAATTAATTACTGGATAGACTGGCAAGTGCTATGTTAGAGATAGGTATGGTTTGTAACAGCAGCAAAGGCCAAAAATTGGTGATATACTCTGAAGTCTGATTTAAGAATGAGTAGGAGTTAACCAGATAAAGAGCTGGAGGGAGAGCAAACAAGCAGACCAATGAGATGAGTGAAGGCACAGTTATAAGTTTGGGGAACTGAAACAACGTATACTTTTTTTTTTTTTTTTTAAGACACAATCTCACTCTGTTGCCTGGGCTAGAGTGCCCTGGACTCAGCCTAGCTCACAGCAACCTCAAACTCCTGGGCTCAAGCAATCCTTCTGCCTCAGCCTCCCGAGTAGCTGGGACTACAGGCATGCACCACCATGCCTAGCTAATTTTTCCCCCCCTCTATATATTTTTAGTTAGCCAATTAATTTCTTTCTATTTATAGTAGAGACTGGGGTCTTGCTCTTGCTCAGGTTGGTTTCAAACTCCTGACCTTGAGCAATCCACCCGCCTTGGCCTCCCGGAGTGCTAGGATTACAGGCCTGAGCCACCATGCCTGGCCTAACAGTCTTGTTATGTGTTTGGGGCATAGGGGATTGAGGAAGATGAGATAGAACTGGTAAACAAGGCCTTTGTATACCCCATTAAGGAGTCTGAATGCTACCCTGGGGCAATAAAAGCCACTAAAGAATTTTCAGCCAGCAAGTGGCATGATCACAAGCAAGAAGGGAAGGAAATAATAGGAGTAGTTTGGTAGGCAGAATAATGTTTCATACCAAAATGAGCATGTTCTAATCCCTGAAACCTGTGAATATGTTAAACTACCTGGCAAAATGGGAATTAAGGCTGGAGGTGGAATTAAGGTTGCTTCCCAAATAACCTTGAGATGGAGAGATTAGCCTAATTTATCTAGGTGCCTCTGATTTAATAGTTTCCCAATTAGGGACAGGGTTCCTAAAAGTGGAAGAGGGAGTGAGAAGAGGAGAGTGAAAGGGAGATGCGACTGAGAAAGAGAAATAATGATTAGAAACCTGCATTGTTGCTGAGGAAAGGGAGCTACATGCTAAAGAATGTGAGTAGCTTCTAGAAACCAGAAAAGATAAGGAAATAGATTCACCCTTACAAGCTCCAGAAGAAAGATAGCCCTGCAATAATAAGTTTATGTTGTCTTAAGCCACCAAATTTATGGTGATATGTTACAGTAGCCATGGAAAAATAACACAATTAGGAAGCTGTTACAGTAATAACCCCATGTGAGAAGTGATGATGGATAAAGTGAAATGCTTGAATTTGAGAAGTGTCAAGGACATAGAATCAAACTTGAACACCAGCTCTTCTAATGTATTACCTGTGGCCTTAACCCGCTCATTCAGCTTCATTTTCAAAATAGGCAATATTTGCAGGGTTTTGTTTGTTTTAATTTCTATTTTTTTATCAAGCTAATACATTAGCATTAACATTAGCTTTAGAACTCAAATAGAAATACATGCTACAACATGAATGAACCTTGAAAACATTATGCTTAGTGAAGTAAGCCAGACACAAGAACACAAATATTGTATGATTCCAATTCAAATCCAAATTTTTTTGGATTCCAATACAAAAACATATACTACCTAGTGCCTGTATTGTTCAAGGAATGGAAGGAACCATATTCCAACATAAAAATGATTTTTAAATGTAATTTGAGGAATAAGATTCCAGAAGTAGTTTGCAATTTTTTCCCTATATTTTAAGTAAGAATTTCAAATACAAAAAGTAGCTTTGTAGCTGGTGCTGTTCTGAGATAACCAAAATGTATTAGTGGTGACATTAGCCAGTATTATGCTGTTATACCTCTGCCCAGTACTCATTTTTTAAATATAGTTAGATTGGTCATGGGTGAGGCAATTGAGTAAACCTTGACAGTGATGCAAATGTAATTTTAAAATTAATTGGCTTCATTCCAAAATAGATCCACTCTTTTTGGAGGAAATAAAAAAATAACTAATTTACATTTAACCTAGTTAAGCTTTCAGCTATGTTTAGAAGTGAAACTCAGAGACTATTTATATCTTTGATGTGAGTTTTTATATTTTGCAGCATTCCACATCCATACTGAAAGTGAAGCACATCTTTGAAATATTTACTGCATTTATACAATATCTAAGGTAGTACTCAACAATGTTCAGCAAGTCTGATGGCTGATAATCAGCCAATTCTAAATTAACCAGATAATGGAAGTCTGAATGCTACCCTGCGGCAATGAGAAGTAGAGAAGAGGTAACAGCAAACAAAATTACTGTAACAATGAAGTTATGATAATCTTTTATTTAGCAGAAATACATAAACTGGCTTAGGGGCTCACTATAGTTGAATGATGGTAGAATTTTACCAGTTTGGGGCCTGGGAGGCAAGCTCTGCCAATTATACATGGTTGGCCAGTAGAGAACAGTAAGAAGGTGACTGAGAAATTCAGGTTCAAGGTTCAAGGTTCCAGCTTCTCCTCCGTTCTCATCTCCCTCATCCAGCCCAAATCTACTGTAGCTTGGCACTTCTTTAAAGCCATTAGTGATCAGCTGTCATTATTCTGCATAATGGTTTATTCATTCCAATTGTTAGTACAAGAGGTGATAGTATGAGTGAAGATCATTTGTCTGATTTGAATTATAAACATAAATTATTTAATAACTATATTCTCTGAAGCATGGGCAGAAATTCTATGGTTTTATAGTATTGTATCAACCAATACAATGGAAATTAAATAGAATGGACAGACTCAGAAGAAGAGCCTGTTTTAGCATTTCCTAAGTGAATATCCTTGTATGCATTCTGCCTTCTCTTTCCTCCATTTTATAGCCAAGACACTTTAAAAGATGTGTCTACCCTTATTTGACCCTCTTGTTCAACTAACCTATTGAAGTTGGGTTTCCATCCCTAATAGGTCATCTGAATTGCCACCAATGACCTCAGTTACTGAATCCAATTGTCACTTTCAACTGGTATTCTCTTTGATTTCTCTGCTACTTTTGAGGCAGTGACCACTTCCTCCAAAGCCTCAAAAAATTTGATGCGTTTAGTGAAAACAACCCCAGGACAGACACCTTGAGAAGTAGCCAAAAGATGGTACCTTTTTGTCCCCATCCTGCTTGTGCCACCAAGTAAGGTACTTGCCTAGGTGTCCCATCTCCATCTTTGCTCTCCCTTAGGTAAGACTCTGGCACCCTCTTCGACTTCAAATGAAGACTGCACTCTTCTGCTTTTTCATTGATATCTCTAGTGGCTCAGTTCCTAGTTTCTTCCAAGGGCTTTTGTTCTCTAACCTTGCATATACTTCCTTCATCTGATTATCTCCTACATGTCCTTTGGGATTCAGTTTAGATATCACTATCAGCTTCTCCGCCCTTTCTGGGTTAGGTGTCCTCCCACCATGGCACGTGGTTTGCACTGTGGCCCATGTGGTTTAACTGTCTACTCCCTCCCTGTACAAGGATATCTCCTGTGTTCACTGAGTCCTTGCTAGTAAAGACTGCCTTGTTCAGTGTAGTATCCTTAGCATCTGATGCATTGCTTGGTGCAAAGTTGGTACTGAGTACATACAGCTAGAATGGCTGCTGAAAATAATTTCTCTGGGACCCAAAGCATGAAACATGGCTAACAATGGTATATGTGGGAGGAGTTATAAATTAATATTTTCTCTTCATCCTTAACCTGTTCACACCCTATCAAGCAATATCCCCAATGCTTTCTCAATTCTTTTGTCTCTGGTAAAATTTTAAAACTTCAGTTGATTGAGGAAATGATCAGAGAACAAAATGAACACAACTTTTGTCTTCTAAGTATTTTTAAATTGCTTTACTGCTAGGAGACATTCACCGTGAGAAAAATTACCTATTCTTTGGAAAACATTTTTATAGCATTTCTGAAGATCAAGTCTTTGCAGGAATTTAAATGAGACCTAAAATCAAATCATTTTCTCTATAATCCTGCACTGTTGGCATTCACAGAGAAGTTTTGAGTACATCAAAAATTCTGGCATGCTCACATTATAATTAACGTTTACCACATTACTCCCTGTTTTAAAAAAAATTAGTGTAAGCCAAATATAAAAGCAATAAGAACACACAGTAACTATTTTCTTTGCTCAGCCTCATCAGATATAAATTTTTAGTGGCATCCTCAGTGTTCATCCAATTTCATCACTCTGGGCTTTTTAGGTTGCTTTTTTTTAAAAAAAGAATGCTTCGGGGCTTTTTACAGGGTAGCCAGGACTTTTCATCTATTCGTGTTTTTATGAGATTAAAATGTCTTAAGGACTTATGAAGACAAATAATAAGCCTCACTTTGATTTGAGGTGCTTTTTAACTGTCTTTGTGCCTCCGCTGCTTCACTGCTTATTTACTTCTTAACACACTGTTACACCTGTGTTCACCACGCTGCTGAAACGGCTCACTCAAGAGTCATCACTGAAAGAAGGTATGTAAAAGAGACACAGGCGCCAACTGAAGAGCTCCCAAAGGCCAAACCTAGAACAATTTGAGCAACAACATACACACAGCTTTGGATTATAATACAAAGTATAAAACAAACATCCATGAGTCCATACTGATATAAACAAATGATTAAATAAGTTAAATGGGAGAGAACAAATATCCCGTGCATAAGAATTCCAAATAATTTATGTATTTATTTCTACCTACACAGACCTTCAAGGATATTAAACACTCTATGTCCAAAGAAGAAACTCTTGTTTTAAACCCTAATCCTGTGGCTTCTGTTGTATCCCCCGTCATAGGTAAGAGTGAGAATTATAATTTCACCAGTCATCCTGCATCCTATATTCTTACATATATCCATGACTGTTTTCCTTCACACCATTATTTTCTCTAATCTCATACAAATATTATCTGATTCTATTTCTTCTACCTGCTCCCTTTACTGTCACTGCATTAATTTTCTTTTTTTTCCTTTTTTTTCTTTTTCTTTAATAACTCAGAGGAACTCATGCATTAATTTTCTTGAATAACTACCATCTTATCTTTCAGATAAGTTTGGATAGTCCTCTTTGATACTACATTAAAACTCAAAAAATGGTAGTTTCTTGAAGGTTAATTAATGTGAAATCAGGAAACAGATCAGTGGAGATTTTGTACTCTGTTACCCTTAAATTTTTTTTTTTTTTTTTTTTTTTTGAGACAGAGTCTCACTCTGTTACACGGGCTAGAGTGCTATGGCATCACCTAGCTCACAGCAACCTCAAACTCCTGGGCTCAAGCAAATTCTGCTGCCTCAGCCTCCTAGGTAGCTGAGACTACAGGCATGCGCCACCATGCCTGGCTAATTTTTTCTATATATTTTTAGTTGGCCAATTAATTTCTTTCTATTTTTAGTAGAGACAGGGTCTCGCTCTTGTTCAGGATGGTCTCGAACTCCTGACCTCAAGCTATCCTCCAGCCTTGGCCTCCGAGAGTGCTAGGATTATAGGCGTGAGCCACCATGCCCAGCCACCCTTAAATCTTTTGACCTATTTTAGCCTTTGAGTGGATCTTTTTACCCATGCATAATTTTGTAATATGCATTGGTCATTGGGAAAATACTGGCTCACTGAATCTTTGAAATGCTGTCATATTTCGTCATACCATGTAAAAGAGTCACTCTTATCAATAACACTACCAATCTAAACAGACAAATCGTAAGGACTGTACTGGGAAACTGTCAAGCTCACAAGTTCTCCAACATTCTGATTTTCACCTGAAGACTTGGATTTTACCATTTGCAACAAGTACTGTCAGTGTTTTCCTTGAAATGAGAGGCTCACTTTGTTTGTTTACAAAAAAAATGCAAAATACCAAAGTCTGAATAACCATATTTTGTCAGTTTTTTCAGGGCTAAAAAAAAAAAGTGTTCTAGGAAAAAAGCGCCCATTTCAGCTCACAACTCAAATAATTGCACAAGGACTACTGAGACAGAGATAACTACAGCACATCAGTATGATGTGCTGAGATAACCAAAGCATACCACATTTTGGTGCCCCTGCTTTAATTTGTGCTAAAGTATTGGCAGTGCTAGCCTGGGACATTGAAGCCTCTGAGCTATCAGTGAAGTGAAAAAAGGTAAATAACATCTTAGCATTATTAGAGAAAACATTTTTAACTTTGTGAACTAACTGCCTGAAAGGATCTCAGGGCCCCTAGGTTCCATGAACCACTGCTGAGGTAAGCCAATGTGATATTCCATTTCATTTACCAATTATTTCTAGAAGAGATATGTGACTTAAGTCTGGCCAATAAGCCAAAGGAGCCTCCAGGAAAAGTTCTTCCTTTAACAAGATATGTGGAAGCAGAAATTTCCCTTCTCCACCCCTGGACTTTGGTATCTACATGTGAATCCTAGAAATAACTTGCTCAAGAAGACAAACACACTGAATTCAGGAAAGTAGGAAAATGGAAAACATCTGAGCAAACTGATGTCGGTGTCAAAACACTGAATTATTCAACCTTGGATCTGCCCTATCTGTAGAATTCTTATTATGTGAGATAATAATTTTGCTCATTGTTCAAATGGCCTTTTGATGGGGTTTCTGTTTTTTAAAGTTGAACATATTCTTACAATTCCTGTCAGTCTAAATATTAAAAGACTCCAAGGGCCTGATCACCAGAGTTTGTTACATCCCAAACTCTCTGAAATGAGCAAGCAAAATAAAATGATTACAAGTCATTTAACAGGACACGGTAGCTGGAAGGAGGCACATCAAGTGGAACAACTAGAACAGGTGGCTTATATGGAGGCAAATCTAATAGAAGAGATAAAATTAAATTTTAATAAAAACATAATGAGAACCCTTAAGGGGATGAGAATATAACACCAAAAATTCAGGACTAAAAAACATTATTCCTCAATTACAGAGTAATTAGGATCAGAAAGTAACCAGGTGCTCAGGAGCAAAACCCTTGGAGTACATCCAAGAGTCAGGAAATCAAATCACAGATTATGTAGTGGATCAATAGAAAAGTATTTGTTATTCTGTGTTAGCACAACCAATGTTCTACCACCAAAATTAGAGATGTGGTCACAAGTCAGAGAAGAAAAAGCTATGCTTATTTGTAAATTTTCAAGTTATATCAAAGAGTTCTCTTCAAAATAAAATAGGCCTGTCTTTTGATACCTGCACATGGATTTGAAGATTTCTATTCTGAATTTCTTTTTTAACCTTTAAATAACACACTGAGATTCAGAAGATGAAATGCTTAAATTAGAGAAACATAAGAGAAAAAACTGGTCTTATAGATAGAAAAAATTATTTTTTTTCAGCTCTCCTATCCACTTCCCTCTCTGTGTGTCAATGGAAAAGCAGAAATGGTTCACAATTATTTGTGCCTTGCAAAATCCAAGTTCCTGTCTCTACAGGGAAAATCTAGTCCACTGCATAAAGAATAGTTTTAGAAAAATAACAGTCTCTATCAGGCAACTTTCAGGTCCTTCAAGTCATAAGAATTTTAAAACTGAATGACAAAAATATGTTTTAAGCTCAAACATTAAATACCATTGAATTACTAACATATTTTAATTTAGGTGAGCTCTGGAATGAGTAGACATTACCACATCAAATTCATTGTTTTAGAGTTTTCAAAATAGAGAAGTTAAATCTTTTTGTACCAGATGAAGAACTGAATTCACAGGTAGAAATGGTTTTGGACTTGAAGAGGAATAGATGAAATCATGAATCTTAATTCACATTAGCAAATCAAATACTACAATTATTTAAAAGGAAATGGAATGAGAGCTGGAGACCTTTCTTTGTATCTGACATTACCACTCAAATTCACCTTCATAGAAAAAGGTTTGATTAAAACAAAACCATAAACTTCTTTGGGAATAACCTATGTCAAATCAAAAGCATGATCACATTCTTCTCTAATATCAAAACAAATATGGATAATGCAGATTTCTAAAATCCTTGAAAAGAAAGCCTAAGCATTGAAGATTATATTATCCAAATTATGAGTTATTGTCAGGGTATGATGGACTGGCTTCAGTAAGTGTTTTATAAAGATAAGAAGTGGTCTTATATCTAGTAGTAATTGTGCATTTACTGAAGTTTCCTACCCTGTGTCATAATCTAGTTTATTTTGTCTTTTTTTTTGAGACAGAGTCTTACTTACTCTGTTGCCCGGGCTAAAGTGCCCTGCCATCAGTCTAGCTCACAGCAACCTCAAACTCCTGGGCTCAAGTGATCCTCTTGCCTCAGCCTCCTGAGTAGCTGGGACTACAGGCATGTACCACCATGCCCGGCTAATTTTTTTTTCTATTTTTGGTAGAGATGGAGTCTCACTCTTGCTCAGATTGGTCTTGAACTCCTGAGCTCAATCAACCCACGTCAGCCTCCCAGAGTGCTAGGATTATAGGTGTGAAACCACCATGCCCGGTCTATTTTGTCCTTTATAGTTTATTAATAATGATCAGCAAATTCATAAAAGTTTGCATTGCTTTCTACCTTAAAATGGATCTTTCTATCTTAAAATGGATCAAGTAAAATTGATCTTGTGGTGATGTTAATATTCCCACATCTCTGTTGCAAATGGACATTGATGTTATATACTGGTCAATTTTCTTAGTCACAAATTGATATTGCTTTTAAGAAAATTTTTTTGAAAATATCTTCAAATCAAAGACTCAGCAAGGATTAACATATTTCCATTCATGTTTTTTGAGGCATTTTGAAGCACTCACAGAAAACAAGGTAGGTTATCAGTAACTTTTACATAAATTATGATAAAATGAATTAAGTTACAATTTCATTTAACAATTTCATCTCTTTTTTTAAACTATAAGTCCTTTTTAAATTTTGAAGTAATGTATTTTGAGGGTATTGTAAAAAATGCTAATTTTTTAAATATCTGTACAACTTAGGGCTAAGATATATTTTAATCAGAGATTAAATTTTTTAATCAAAGGCTCAATTTGACATTTTAAACATAGATCTCAAGTGAAATAACTAATTCAATTCTTCCGGGCAATGGTGTGAAAATATTTCTTCCCCAAATTGTTCCTTTCAGTTAAGAGCCACAGGGAAAAATTTTGAATTATTGATAGCCTTATTTGTCATTAGAAATTTTGCTGAATCACTTGTATAAGCACAAACACTTGCCATGACAGATGTGCTCAGTCTGTGGTTCCACAGCTGTGGTTGTATTCAGACATAGACAATGAATTTGTATTCACTGGTGCTATTGCATCATCCAAGCAAAATGTGCTAGTGTAGAAGCAAAGTCAAGAAGAGTAGACAGACTTGAGATATATTTTGAAGGTGGAATTGATGAGATTTGGCTATATTTTGCATCCATTAAAGTAAAGAAAAGAAGAAAAAAAACCTAAAAAAGAGTAAAAAACCTAAAAAAGAATTTTAAAAAAAAGAAACTTGGCTATAGAGTGTAGAAGATGTGTAGGGTAGGGTGGAGTTGAAGGTCAAGGGTAACTCTTGGGTTTCCATATGAACAACTATGTAGGTGGAGGTATCTTTCACCAAGAGGGAGAAGACTGGAGGAGGGGCAGATTTGGAGGTGGGAGTGGGGGATGAAGACTTAATAATTTGAGATATTTCAAGTTTGACATATGTAAGAAACATGTTGGGGCCAAGGCGGGCGGATTGCTCAAGGTCAGGAGTTTGAAACCAGCCTGAGCGAGAGCGAGACCCCATCTCTACTATAAATAGAAAGAAATTAATTGGCTAACTAATATATATAGAAAAAATTAGCCAGGCATGGTGGCGCATGCCTGTAGTCCCAGCTACTCAGGAGGCTGAGGCAGGAGGATTGCTTGGGCCCAGTAGTTTGAGGTTGCTGTGAGCTAAGCTGACGTCCCGGCCCTCACTCTAGCCTGGGCAATAAAGCGAGACTCGGTCTCAAAAAAAAAAGAAAAAAGAAACATATTGGTGGAAATGTTAAGTAGGTAATGAAATATACAGGTCAAGTTTCAAAGAGAAGTCTGAGTCAGACTATAAATTTTGGAATTGTAGAATTTAGATGATATTTGAAACCACAGGATAAAATTGCTTAAGAATAATTGATTAGAAATCTGGAGGCATCAAATTACCCTACTTCAAATTATATGACAAGGCTAGAGTATTCAAAACAGCATGATATTAGTATTATATACAAATAGACACACAGATCAATGGAACAAAAATAGAGAACCCAGCAATAAAACCATATACCTACAACCAACTGATCTTTAACAAAGCAGACAAAAGTATACAGCTGGGAAAAGGACACCTGAGTCAATAAATGGTACTTGGAAAATTGGAAAGCCACATGCAGAAGAATGGAAATGTATTCCTATTTCTATGATGTACAAAAATTAACTCAAGATGAATTAAAGACTTAAACATAAGACCTGAAACTATAAAAATTCTAGAAGAAAACCTAGGTAAAACTATTGTGGACATTGACCTAAGCAAAGAATTCATGACTAGAAGCAAATATAACAGAAACAAAAATAAATAAATGAGACTTAATTAAACTTAAAAGCTTCTGCAAAGCAAAAGAAATAATCAACAACAGAGTAAATAGACACCCTACAGAATGGGAGAAAATATTTGCAAACTATATATCCAACAGAAGACTAATACCCAGAATCCATAAGGTTCTCAAATCAGCAAGAAAAAACAAACAACCCCATTAAAAGATGGGCAAAAGACATGAACAGACATTTTTCAAAAGAAGTGAAATACATGGCCAACAAGTATGAAAAAATGTTCAACATCCCTAATCATCAGGGAAATGCAGATTAAAACCAGAATGACATACCATTTTACTCCAATTAGAATGACCATTTCTAAAAAATAAAAAAACAATGGATGTTGGCAGATGGGGTGAAAAAAGAACACTTAAACATAGTTGGTGGGAATGTAAATTAGCACAACTTCTACTGTATGGAGATTTCTCAAAGAACTAAAAATAGATCTGCCATTTGATCCAGCAATCCCACCACTGGGTATCTACCCAAAGGGAAAAAAATTATATCAAAAAGATACCTGCACATGTATGTTTATTGCAGCACAATTCACAATTGCAAAGATATGGAATCAAATTCATGCCCATCAACTGATGAGTAGATTAAAAATAAGTGGTATATATACACCATAGAATACTACTGAGCCATGAAAAGAATGAAATAATGTCTTTTGGAGCAACTTGTGTGGAACTAGGGGCCATGATCCTAAGCGAAGTATCTCAGGAATAGAAAAACAAATACCGCACATTCTCACTTCTACGTGGGAGGTATGCTATAGGTATGCATGGTGGTACAGAAGGACATAATGGACATTGGAGACCCAGAAGGGGAAGGGTGGGAGGAAGGTGAGGGATGAAAAATTACCTGTTGGGTGCCATGCATACTATTTGGGTGATGGGTACACTAAAAGCCCAGATTTCATCACTATGCAATTCATCTGTGTTAACAAAACACCATTTGCACCCCCTAAACATATTGGGGGGATGGGGGTGGGGGGGGGAGAAAGAAAATTGGTTAGAATATAAATGAGACCCAGGACTTCTGCCTGAAAAACTTAAAGAATTGCCCTGCTTTATTTTTACTAGACTGACTTCTCATATTATTAGGTTTCTGCTCAATTTTTACTTTTGTCAAAAGAACTTTCCTGACTCCTTAGTCTAAATTAGGCAGTACCTTCCCATATGTCCTCATCCTTTTGCTTATCATGATTTGCAATTAATGATTTGTGATTATTTGTTTTACATTGTCTCTCTACTAGAATGCACATTTCATGAAGACAGAGGCCTTTTATTTCAATCTGTATCCCTAGAGCCTAATACATTGCCAGGTATATACTAAATATTAAATAAGTATTGAGTTATGAATTAAAGTAGATGTGGACATTGGTTGATGTAAGCAAAAGGAGGCTGCTAAGGTGATAATAGCAATTTAAGAATTATTAATATATGTAATAGTTTCAGACATTAACAAGTTTTCATTTATCTTGAACATTCCTAAGGGGAAAGTAAATTAAGTAGCAAAGAATTCAAGCGTTTTAGTTTACTAGTTCACTTTCCGTGGAAGGACTATGATATATGAATGTTTATGGAGAATTTTATATGTTCAAAGTACAGACCATTCATCAACCCTACAAATATTCTCTCACAAGCTCCCAAGGTACAGGGAGCATCTAAATTTCCCTCAGAGTTCTCTTATATGTGATGAATAGTCGATAAATGTTTGCTGTTTCAAATGTGTGCTTTAATTATAACATTAAAATATTTATATTTATGTTTTAATTATAGCATTGCATTAGTAAACAAGGCAGAAATGACATTGATTTTGCTGATCTTACTCAAAGTGCTCATCTTGTATGAGGTCTACTTTAGATATACCAGAGGTCTACTTCTAAAATGTATTTTAACATACCTCTTTATAGAGATATCTCTTCCCCTACAAAAAAATGGAAAAATTATCTGGATGTGGTGGCGCATGCCTGTAGTCCCAGCTACTCAGGAGGCTGAGGCAGGAGGGTCACTTGAGCCCAAGAGTCTGAGGTTACAGTGAGCTGTGGTGACCCCACTGCACTCTAGCCAGGGTGACAAAGTAAGACCCTGTCTCAAAAAATAAATAAAATACAACAAAGCAAAATTTGGTTAAATCTATCATCACTGAAGTTTTCTTCAATTTTTGGTCCACTGAGCTTTCCAGGAAAGGCAAAGATCTTGTCTTAAACATGAATTTTCCTGACTCATCTCCCATCCTAATGCCTTGAACACAATAGGTATTTAATAAATGGATTAGGGATGGGGATGGATAGTGGTGAAAATGTGCTCTTATATAACTGGCTGATTAGAATAAATTGTCAACAAAGTTTTACATCTTTAATTAAAGTCTTATTGGACAAAGACTGTGACTACTCTCAAATGTAAGTTATCAACACCTGATGAAATTGCCTCTTTGAAATTTGTAAATTTATGAATAAAACATTCACCCTTCCCTGCTCCTGAGTAGACAATCACCTTTTATTTTATTTTTAGTTTTTAAAATTTTTTTTAGAGATGGCCGGGCTAGGGAGGACATCTCACTCTTGCTTAGGCTGGTCTTGACTCTGGAGCTCAAGTGATCCTCCGCCTCAGCCTCCCAGAGTACTAGGGTTACAGGTGTGGGCTCCCGCACCTGGCGGAGAATCAGCTTTAATCCATGGAAACAACAGGCCTTTTTTTAGGCCTGTTGGATACAACTGAAGGGATCACAAGATTTTTCTAGTTAATGATCTTTTATTTTCTTTCTGAGTACAAATTTTCAGAAAATGACAAAGCCTTTATTTTAACTTTTGAATCCTTGGTCTAATTTTTCCCAGATTATATACCTAAGAAGGTGTGTGTGTATGTGTGTGTTTGTGTGTGTGTGTGTGCGCATAGTTTTCTAGTTAATTGGTTGGGTTTTTTGTTTGTTTTTTAACAGACGACTGAAACATCTTTATTTTGATGGAATATTTTTGCAATGTTATAAGCATATTCACAATATTTTCAGGCCTTCTCATTTTCAAAGGATACAAAAGCAAGTTGCTAAGAAAAAGGAATAATATAAGTAAAAGTGTGTAGTATACTGTATTTCATTTTGCCCCATTTAAAATGTGAAAATAAGCAATTTTATAAAGCCAAAAATGCTTTGGGACAAATGTCTGTTTGAGAGCTAAAGCATGTAATTAATGGGTTGCCTCAAACTGTAGTTACAGAGCCAAGGTAAAAACTACTCTCCTTAAGACTATAAGTGTAGAGTGCCGGTTATTTGTTTCATGTTAATGGTAAGTATTTGGTTTAATGTGGCTGCTCTTATTTAAGAAATGTATACCAAGCTCCCAAAAACATACACTTACTTCTAGTATAAAAATATATCATTAACAAATGATTTATAATAAATTCTGTAACACTGGGTAAGGTTGAAGTGGCTGGGAAAAAGTAGATTCTATGTTCTTAATGAACCTTAAAACAGAAGTATTAATATTTAAATATTACAACTTACACTTCTGGAGGAAAATTGCATTATAGCTAGAACACATGCAAAACCAAAAAATGTCCTGAAAATGCATGTCCTTCAGTAATTTGGCAGAACAGCCCTCAATACAATGGGCCTTTTTATTAAATGGATTTCAAATCTTAGTTTAAAGAGACATCATTCATTTACATACAAACTTGTACAGTACTTCCCTCAAACTTCTTTCAATCTTATTTTCTAGGCTTAGCTCACTTGTCCCAGGCAATCATTGCCTGGTGACAATATCTCTGTGGCCTCTCCAGCTGTTGTCTTTTGTTTCTTCCTCAAGCTCAGACATCAAGGATGTCCAGGCCAAGAGTTTGAGGTTTCTGTGAGCTAGGCTGATGCCACAGCACTCCAGGCCTGGCAACAGAGTGAGACAAGACTCTCTCAAAAAAAAAAAAAAAAAAAAAAAAAGAATCACCAATGTTGGCCTATTCATATACAGTTCCAAAAATCTACCCTTTAATGTCTATCTTTCCAAGCAAAACTCTGTTCCAATACTCAGTCACTTCATACTTTAACTGCTACAAATTTATTCTGGCTGGTTTGCACATCTGTGAATTGGTGAAAATTCTACCAGAAAAATCATTTGTTCCAAGAATTTTCTCCTTAATCCCTACCTTTTGCTACTGCCAGCTCTTCTGAGAGTTGGATATAGTCATGTGGAATGCTTCAAAGTTTTTGGAGATAATAGTAACAAGAGGAAAATGACACCCTATCCTAGAGGTACCTTCTAAATCAGCATAGTTGATTTCTACAAAGATATAAACAGCCCTTGCCCTTATGCTGAGTTTGGTATCAAGAAAGCAAACTCCAAACACTACCTTCAAAGAAATCAAAGAACTCACAATCTATATGGCATTGAATTTCCAATTCTAAGTATGTATTTATAGACATTTAGATAATTTCCCAACATTCACTCTTATATTAGCCTTCTTTCCAAATATTTTATATTATTAAACATCTAGAAATACACAGTATTATGTATCTACATGTATTACATAAACAAAATATCTAACTCAGGCATCCCCAACCTATGATGAGTTGTATATTTCATTACATATTACAATGTAATGATAGAAATAATGTGTACAATAAATGTAATGTGCTTGAATCATTCCAAAACCACGCCCCCAACCCCCCCATGGAAAAATTGTCTTCCATGAAAACAGTCCCTGCTGCCAAAAAGGTTGGGGACTGCTGATTTAAATAACATTTATTCCAATCATGCCTGTCAGAGCAACAAATATGTCACTGTCTATGACTTCAATAAGCACCATCATTGATCATCCTGCTGTCTCACCCACTAGTGGCAGTCAGACAGCAGATAGTCAAAAGGGAACAAGTAAACCCAATGAATAAATTACATCTTAAATGAATTTGGCATAAATTAAAACTATATATAATCCATGTTTGATTTGAAAAATATTAGCTCTAACCTCTTGAATTCTCTATTTCTTTTTGGAGAGAGGATTTTCCAGTCCCCTGTACTGATGTGAGATATCAGTTAGGCAGGGATATGTGATGAAATAGATGAGGGATCCAGGAAGCGGAAACTATGGCAAGAGAGAGGTTTTCAAGGAGATGGGTTTTACAGGGCTGAGCAGTTAGTGCCTCAGTACCTGATGCAGAGCAACAGTCTATAAACTTCGATTGGATACATTCCTTTCTTCTGTTTTGTTCACTCCATATTTTTGGCATCTGAAATAATGTCTCACATATGTTGTTTAAAATAGTTTGAATGAATGAATGGCTCTTGAAAGGGCACTGACAGTCGAGATGACCTCTGGAATAGAGATCATATGGCGGCAGCAATCCACACAAGATTGGTGGTGGGTTTTTGCTAGCAGGGATCAGAAACTTCAATCTTTAACTACAGAGTACTTGCCAAATAGAGAACTTCCTATGTAGTTCTCCATACTTTAAAGATTCACAGACAGAAGATTTCACAATCTGTAGACAACTCACACTACCAAATTTAACTCTAATATTTAATCTTCATCCCAGGAAGTTTTGCCCTGTATCTCATGCCTATCAATTCATAATTTAATCCTTTCTCTTACTCTGAACTCTGGAGAAATATTTCTATAATGCCTTCAGTTATTTATTGTGAATCAAGTCACCATTTGTTCCTCTTTCTCCAGAATAACTCCAGTGTGCTTTCATAGTTCATATCTCGACTATTTTTTCTAACCCTTTGATTATCTTTGTTGCTCTTTGAATTTTCTCCAGGATTTTAACATCTAAAGTCCTGGAGCCAAAGCTTGGACATAACATGCTGGGACCGGCAGGTAGGTGGAGGCTAATGCTAAATTAGTCACCTCATGCTGCCTATTCCAGTTTATATAGACTTGTATCACCTTTAGTTTTATTTTTCTTTTATTAATCACATGCTCCATTTGCAAGTTTATCCTTTCCCACCATTGCTGAGTCAGTCATCTTTTCTACTGAGAATGTATAGATCTAACTTGTCAGTCTTCTGAATATGCAATTTCTGAATATGCCCTCTGAATATGCAATTTCTTTCCTGGTGTTTGTCAACACTAAATCTCTTTATTTCTAAATACATCATAGCTAGGCATATCATAGCTCAGCCCAGTGCTAGGCAAATGCAAGCAGTACAAATATAGTATTGATATCTGAAATCCAAAACCAGACTTGTTCTCTTCATTATTATCTCTCCATCCCCAAATTTGTTCCTCATCCTAAGTCCTCTGTGTGTGTCCTTAACTGCACTATATGTGTCACTCATTTTTTATTCTATCTTCTCTCTTACTATCTATAGCTAATTGGTTTTCAAGTCCTGCTGAGTTTAACTCTGACATGTCCTGTTGAGATTCATCTTGAATATGGCCTTTTCCCTTATTTCACTCTGTTACCTGAGTTTGGGTCTTCAGAATCCCTGGATTGGACTAGTACAACAGACT
This sequence comes from Microcebus murinus, assembly GCF_040939455.1. NCBI lineage: Eukaryota > Metazoa > Chordata > Mammalia > Primates > Cheirogaleidae > Microcebus > Microcebus murinus. The sequence goes on along the minus strand of NC_134111.1, from coordinate 69,746,714 downwards.
TTGGTTTCTCTCATTCAATCCATCATTCCCTCCTTTCTCTAAATGCATATTGTGTCAGGCCATTTTTCACCTCAAAAAATGGCATTATGTCCATTGTTTAATATGCATTCAAGCCCCTGACATCACCTGCCTTTTCAGGTATATCTCTCACCACTTATTCTTCTATCATCCCTCCCAAATCAAATCCAAGACCAAGGATGGCAACTGTGTCCATTTTGATTAATTAAAAATGGCTGCCTTGGCCGGGCGTGGTGGCTCACGCCTGTAATCCTAGCACTCAGGGAGGCTGAGGTGGGCGGATTGCTCAAGGTCAGGTGTTCGGAAACCAGCCTGAGCAAGAGCGAGACCCTGTCTCTACTAAAAATAGAAAGAAATTAAGTGACCAACTAAAAATATACATACAAAAAATTAGCCGGGCATGGTGGTGCATGCCTGTAGTCCCAGCTACTCAGGAGGCTGAGGCAGTAGGATCGCTTGAGCCCAGGAGGTTGAGGTTGCTGTGAGCTAGGCTGATGCCACTGCACTCTAGCCTGGGCAACAGAGTGAGACTCTGTCTCTAAAAAAAATTAAAAAAAAAAAAAAAATGGCTGCCTTAAACCATATGTTGTGAAGAAAAGTGCCATGACAGATTGGTCATGCCCATCATGAAGAGGAGGTAATGGTAGTACTATATAAAATATTTGCTATCCTTCTTGCTACACAGATTGAATATTTAAATTTTCCCAACACTTCCATAGAGTACCAAAGCTAATGACCTTTTAATTTTCTAGAACAGATCTAGACTTGAATCTTGCTTTCCCTTCTCAATTCTCTCAATTAACTCTTAAAAAATAATTCAAGGCCGGTGTGGTGGCTCATGCCTATAATCCTAGCACTCTGGGAAGCGAGGCTGAGGATGGATCCTTTGAGCTCAGGAGTTCGAGATCAGCCTGAGCAAGAGCAAGACCCCGTCTCTACTAAAAATAGAAAGGAATTAGCTGGACAACTAAAAATATATACAAAAAATTAGCTGGGCATGGTGGTGCATGCCTATAGTCCCAGCTATTTGGGAGACCGAGGCAGGAGTTTAAGGCCAGGAGTTTGAGGTTGCTGTGAGCTAGGATGACACCATGGCACTCTAGACCAGGCAACAGAATGAGACTCTGTCTCAAAGAAAAAAAGAAGTTAGAGACCAGCCTGAGCAAGAGTGAGACCTCATCTCTATTAAAAATATAAAAATTAGCTGGGTGTGGTGGCATGGACCAGTGGTCCCAGCTACAGGTGGGACGCTGGGAGGCTGAGGAAAAGAGGATTAGTTGAGCCCAGAAGTGTGAGGTTGCAGTGAGCTATAATCACACCACTGCACTCTATCCCAGACAATAGAGTGAGACTGCATCTCAAATAATAATAATAATTTTAAAAAAATGGTATTTGGACAGCAGATTGGCATGCAAAAAAAGTCAGATCAATGTCTTACATCATATACCAAATGTATCAAAGACTTAAAAGTAAAAAATGGAGTGTGGAGGCCAAAGCAACTCCATCTTGGATGCCAATCAGTCATGTTGTCTCATGGTTAACTCCTATTCAAGAATGTCTCTAAGATTGCTACTTTATCTATTGTTACTATAAATCCTGCCCTCGGGCAAATTTACATAGCATTTTGCCTCTCCTTGAGGAATTGACTTTAATTGTCCTACCTATTCCTTCCCTAAGGTGTAAAAACCCTGTGTGTAATAGTGGTGGTTGGGGGGCTCCACCATCTTGTTTTCTCTCACCAGTGTCCAAGACATGGCTTCTGTTCATAAATCCTTACTAAATGTTTCTTTCTGAGGAACTCAATTTGTCAGTCTCTTTGACCCCTCAGCTTCCTTGGACTTTGGGGGTAGGTTTGCATAGACTTGCTCACTGCAGAACATGGAGCTATAAAAGTTCTAGAATGAACAGGGAAAAATTCATTTGTAGTCTTGGAGTAGGGAAGGACTTTGTAATATGACTCAAAATTCTGAAATCAGGCCGGGCGCTGTGGCTCACGCCTGTAATCCTAGCTCTTGGGAGGCCGAGGCGGGCGGATTGCTCAAGGTCAGGAGTTCAAAACCAGCCTGAGCAAGAGCGAGACCCCGTCTCTACTATAAACAGAAAGAAATTAATTGGCCAACTGATATATATATATAAAAAATTAGCCGGGCATAGTGGCACATGCCTGTAGTCCCAGCTACTCGGGAGGCTGAGGCAGAAGGATCACTCGAGCCCAGGAGTTTGAGGTTGCTGTGAGCTAGGCTGACGCCACGGCACTCACTCTAGCCTGGACAACAAAGTGAGACTCTGTATCAAAAAAAAAAAAAAAAATTCTGAAATCAAAGGCCGGGCACGGTGCCTCACGCCTGTAATCCTAGCACTCTGGGAGGCCCAGGCAGGCGGATTGCTCGAGGTCAGGAGTTTGAAACCAGCCTAAGCAAGAGCGAGACCCCGTCTCTATTATAAATAGAAATTAATTGGCCAACTAATATATATAGAAAAAAATTAGCCGGGCATGGTGGTGCATGCCTGTAGTCCCAGCTATTCGGGAGGCTGAGGCAGTAGGATTGCTTGAGCCCAGGAGTTTGAGGTTGCTGTGAGCTAGGCTGATGCCACGGCCCTCACTCTAGCCTGGGCAACAAAGTGAGACTCTGTCTCAAAAAAAAAAAAAAAAAAATTCTGAAATCAAAATAGAAAAGATTGATAAGTTTAACTATCAAAACCAAAATATTATATAAGGCAAAAACAAAGCAAACAAATAACTAACTAAAAAAAACCCTCCACAACACTATAAGCAAACACAAAAGACAAACCGGAAGAATTATTAGCAACTGTTATCAAAAAAGTATGACATCTTTAATATCTAAAAAACTTTTGGAAATCAACAAGAAAATTACCAACAACCTAATATAAATAGGTGAAGAATATGAAAACAGGCAGTTTATAGAAAAAAATGCTCTGAAACATAACAAAAGATGTTGAATTTCAGTCACAATAAGAGAAATCCAAACTTAAATATTAAGATATCATTTTTTAAAATCTATTACATCTGAAAAATATCCCAAAGGTTGATAATATAGTATTGAGGAATGAGACCATATGTATGGAAGGCAATTTAGCAATATCTCTCAAAATTACAAAACCATATGCTCATAACTCAGCAATTTCTATTCTTGAAAATTATCTTACAGATATATTTTCAGATGTGAAAAATGTTTAAAGTACAAGATTATTCATTGTGGGACAGCTCGCAATAGCAAAATATTGGAAGTACCCTAACTATAGGGACATAATCAGTTAATACAGCTATATAATACAATAATATATAGCAGCTTTCCCCCCCCAGAATATTATGGGAATACAAATGTTTTGGTTACATAAATTGCTTTTGTATCATTTGAGTCAAAGTGTGTCCATTCCCCAGACGGTGTGCACTGTACCTGTTAGGTGTGAATTTACCCATTTCCTCCACTCCCCAACACATTGTAGCAGCTTTAAGACACATTTTTTTCTTATGAAACAGTGTGGAAGCTCTTTAGTTCAAAAAAAAAGAAACACAGAATGAACTGAGGTTTGGGGGGGAGGGCCGCATGGTTTTAGAGATGGGAATACAGTGCTTAGTATGCATTTGCTTGAAAGTGCTTAAGAAGACTTTGAAAGAATACACAAGAAACTAGTAACAGTTGGCACATCTCTGAGAATCTGGGTGAATGAATGATAGGAGTAGAAAGGAGATTTTTTGACAGAAAATTTTTAAGTTTCTTTAAAAAATCTTGCAAATGCATTACTAATTAAAAACTTAAGAGAGAAACATGAAATACATTTTAGTTTGATGTTTCCAGGAACTATAAACATTCTCTGAGAAGAATGTATAATTTTTTTAGGGTCATTGTTACTTTCAAATTATAAACAATCATTGCAATCAAATCAGCTAGTTTTATTGCTAATTCAAAATGTTATGACTGTATCAATCCTGTAGCCTCCTGTTTCAATCATTACATAAGTAAATAATTGAATTTACTATATCACCATTTGCTTTTTAGGGGGTTCGTTATTCTGCCCATAATATTTATTAAATTTCTTCTACTTTCCTAGGTACTCTGAAACAGCTTTCAATCCTCGATCCTTGTTTAAACTCAGCCACAATGCCCTTCCTCCAAGTCAGTGCTGTGCTCCTTCCCGCCATGGGGCATTTGTATAGACAGATTTACCTCTTTGCGTGCTAGTCATCCTCATTTCCCACCTCCACCTAGTTTCAAATTCTTTAGATCCCAATCATTTCCTCAAAATGATTTTCTTTCCATTCTGGAGAGGTTCAGATTCCCTCAGGTCCCAGTTGAAATCTTACATTTGTTTTTGTGAATCATTTGTGGACACCAGCCTTCCTCATTTGGACGTGGAGTTCCTAAAGGTTGGGAGGGCAGGTGTCTGTTTTCGTACACCTCACCGGAGCCTGGTCTGCTTGGTACATGGACTCTCTGTTAATGAACAAATGCATGCTCAGTGTTAGGGTCTAGGAGAACCCCTGGGGGAAGATAAAAGAGGTGAGACAATCTCTGCCTCCAGGTAGTTTATCAACTAAGGAGGTTAAGATAAATACACACAATTATAAGGCAGAATATGGTCATCACCTTAGGAGTTAAAAATACAGTTGTATGGGATTTAGAGCAAGGCGACTGCTAGAAGAATTTTTTTTTTTTTTTTTTTTGAGACAGAGTCTCGCTTTGCTGCCCAGGCTAGAGTGAGGGCCGTGGCATCAGCCTAGCTCACAGCAACCTCAAACTCCTGGGCTCAAGCAATTGTACTGCCTCAGCCTCCCGAGTAGCTGGGACTACAGGCATGTGACACCATGCCCGGCTAATTTTTTCTATATATACTAGTTGGCCAATTAATTTCTTTCTATTTATAATAGAGACGGGGGTCTCACTCTTGCTCAGGCTGGTTTCAAACTCCTGACCTCGAGCAATCCGCCCGCCTGGGCCTCCCAGAGTGCTAGGATTACAGGCCTGAGCCACCGCACCCGGCCTAGAAGAATTTTTAAAATATACTATATATCTACAAAATGTAGTATTTGAAAAGGGGACTTGAAACACTAGTGTGATTTCCTCAAGAAAGGGCCAGGTGTTTGACTCAATCACATCTACGGGGGCCAGGCACGTAATGCATGTAAGTGAATACATAGCCAAGTGGAAAGTGAGATTAATGGGATCCAGAGCTTCCTAAACTTGGCTGTGTTGTTACTATCATCTGGAAGATTCAAAAAATCCCACACTTGGGCCATAACCCAGGCCAATTAAATCAGAATCCCAGGAAGTGGGATGGGGTGAGAGTGGAACCCAGGTATCTGTAGTTTTAAAAAAGTGCCCAGGTAACTTCAATGTGGGCTAACAACATTCTCATTACCTGGGGACTTGTTAAAATACAGACTCCCAGGCCTCATCCTGGACCTACACAATTGGAATCTGCATTGTGATTATATTTCCAGTGATCCTTTTCTTTTTCTTCCTTTTTTTTTTTTGAGACACAGTCACTCTCTGTTGCCCAGGCTAGAGTGCAGTGGCATCATCATAGCTCACTGCAACCTCCAACTCCTGGGCTCAGGTGATCCTCCTGGCTCAGCCTCCTAAGTGGCTAGGACTACAGGCACTGCTACCAACGCCGGCTAATTTTTTTCTGTTTAGTAAAGACAGGGTCTCGCTCTTGCTCAGGCTGATCTCAAACTCCTGACCCAGAGTGCTAGGATTACAGGTGTCAGTCACTGGGCCTGGCTATGATTCTTGTATATACTATGAAGTGAGAAATTCTGCTCTGGAGAACTTTATCCTCCACTGAGGGAGCAAGCCTTCATTACCCAGTTTCCATCCAGTCTGTCCCTAAGGAGAGCCAACCCCCCTGGTTGCAAATATTCAAATTTTTTCATTTATATTGGTGGAAATAACACAAATAATTGAAATCAGGTTCAGGTCATCAAAAGATGACTGAGGCTTTCCAGTTTGCTAGGGAGAAAATGGTGAATTAATGGGCTCTTTGTAGGGCGGAAGGTTTTTAATGCGGATTTTTTTGGGGGGGTGTTTACTTAAAAATTCCTTTGAGCAGCTGAAGCATTCCTACCAGCAATATTTTATGTCAAAGTTTAACATGTGACACTGCTCTTATTTAAGTGGGTAAGGGGTTGGAGCACCACCAGCTCAGCAACTCTTCTCTACAACTCCCTTAAACAAAATTTAAAGGGTTATATTGGAAATAAAGATATAAAAGTTTGGAGGGCTTGGATTGCAGAGTAAAGCTTATATGCTTCATTTTGGTAATGTAAAGTCACTCAATATTTTTAAAGCCAGGGTTATAATTGCAATACAAACAAAAAAGAAAACGTACTCCCTCATGATTTGGTTGGAGTTAGAACTGGCATAAAGGAGACAGTTGAAGAATTTTACCCAACAAATACTTATCAAGCTCCTACAATGTATCAGATGCTATTCCAAGTCCTTTCGCTTCATTTCTTATGTGCTCATGGCCTTTATCTTTATCCCTATCCAGCCAGCCTCCTGGAAAATTAATGTCATTGCTCATAGAATGAATGATCTCACAAGATAAAAGTGTGGATGACTCAGAGTAGTTATCCTTCCAACTAGAGACTGTCAGTAGCTAGGTAATTTTGCCTCTGACTACTAAGGACAGCAGGAACAGAACAGACGTTCTCTATTTCTGTATATTGCTAATGAGTAGACAACTCACAAAATTTAAAATGGCACTAGTAGAATGTGGCTTTCAAAGAATAATAAATGCCAACAACCATTTTCTCTTGCCCCCACAACTCTTATATGATCTGTTATTCTTTGTTAAATTGTCACACTGTGTAATGTTTTTAATCTACCTCTGCTGAAATATTATATAAAATCACTTCTATGGGTAACTATAACTGATTAATTACAAATGAAAAATCAATCTGAAGCTTTAATCTGTTGAAATTTCATTTCACTAAACTATGCATCATTATCTCTGAAACACACTAGGTATTTTTGTAAACAATTCATAAGAGCAAAAATCAAAAACTTCACAAAATGAGTTTCTATAAGAATGTTGATAGGATTTTAAAAAGAAATTTCTAAGCACTTTCAGCATTTTAAATGTTCTAAAAACATAATCACTGAGAATAGCTGTACTATTTCTTTATAATCTTATAAAGCATGCACTTATTTTGTTACAAAGTTCACATTTTTTAAAGATGTGCGCAAGCATAGTAACAAAGGAAAAAAACGAAATGATGCATTGTAGTAGACAAAGCACACAGACATGATAAAAAAAATCTCCTTTTGAGTTAAAAAGAAAGAGAAAACAATTACTATCATCAAGGAGAAAGAAAGGCATCTCTGAGCAAGAAATATTTTCCCAGCAGTGAGCTAGGGGATATGGGGATGGGGTGGGGGAACGGAAGGGTACCAGGTGAGAGAATATTGTTTATGGCTCCTATGAACAGAACTTTGATTTATATAACAAATCAATCCACTTACAGGACATGCTTAACTTCACCTGTTGGGAGGTAGGTTTGGCCTCTTTCTCCTTTGAATGAATGGGGAAGGCTTTCAGCTCACCCTCGGCCTCCCACCATAGGAATGTGTGCTATCTAGAGAGTTGTTTTGAAACCCATAGCACTTAAAGGAGCTGTATCAACAGGTTTTTCCTTCTCCCTCGCACTGAGCCAATTGTAAATGTTGAATGCAGAACCTTGAACAAGTTAAACACTATCACAGAAATTCAAAACCAGCTCTCACAGAAATTCAAAACCAGCTCTAGCTAGGGTGTTTTGTTCCCCCATTAGAATCACAATTTATAATTTTATCACTTCAGCCTTTTTGAGCCCAGAACTATAGAGCGAACGAAGTGTAATTTCCTGACCCTGTGATACAAAGCACATTTTAAGGAAAGCCTGAAAGTTGGCCTTGGTTAGGACAGAGAACTTCCGACTTTTCTGAGGTGTAGCTGCTAATGTATGTCAAGAAAACTCAAGAGACTAAAAAATATCCTTCCAAGCAATGTAATAAATTCCAATCCTTTAATATACTTATTATCTAGATACATTTCTATGTTCCCTGCCATTCAATACAAACATGTATCTTTGCTGTGGCCTATAGTTTCCATTCTATCTTGAAGTAAACTGTTACCAACACATGGGTGATGAGGTAAAACACTCATGCTGGGGGAACAGGCATAGACGAACTTGAACCATATTTTAAACTTCTACCTGCGATTGTTAAAAACTAAAAATTGAAAAGTCATTTGCTATTTTTTCCTATTTTTGGTTAAAGAGTCAATGTCCAGAACTTGGCTGACAAATGGCCATGTTTGCACAGCTATTTGTCTCTATTTTCATATCACTTATAATTTATTCTACAGTACCAAGGGGCTGCTCTTAATAGTTTCTATGGCTTGATACAATTTTTTGTGAAGTCTCTCAAACTTCATTTGGCATGAGTTTAATTGAAAATGACTACACTCTGATTTCAAACATTAAGCAATGGTGTTACAAAGAATATATGTATTTTTCCTATAACTAACAAGGATATAACAAACAAGGATATAATTAAAAATAAGCCAACGTTCCCAAAATGAATACACAATTCTAAAAAACTACTTAATCTTAATGATAGAAATTAAAGCCTCTGTAATAAAAAAATAAACTGCAGAGCACATAATTTGCTAATTACTATGCACTGATTATTTTAATTAACCAGTTTCCTAGATGATCTATATATAAAAATTGAAAAAGGATAGAGTCTAGGTAATTAGTTAATTTATTAATGTAGTAGATTCTAGGGCTCAAAGAAACAAACTTTAATGTCTAATGACTTTCTACATTTGAGGAAGCAAAATAAAGTAACAACAAAGGCAGAGAAATTTAGGGGAAGTGGGATGAGGAATCAAAAGATAAGAGTCAGCAATGGAGATGGCTTTTAACATTGTAGAAACCACAGTGAATACCTAAAGAAACATTTTGTTGTTTTGCTCAGTCTCCATGGGATTTGCTGAAGAGTTTGGGGTCTTCAAACTCCAACAACAACAAAATACCCTCCTAGAAACAACAACAAAATACCCTCCTAGAAAATTACTCAAAGTCAACCAAACTGCCTTGTGAAGTTGGGCCTGGAACTTGCACTAGACACTGTGATTTTATCACTTTTCTCAGGGCTATGACAAAGCTCTATAATAATTTCCAGAGGGCATGAAGTATTTCCAAAAGTGAGGTAAAGAAATCTGTAATCATGTGAGCATTACTTATTTAGCCATTGCAAATTAAGATGATCAGATATCTCTAAAAAATGGGAATTAAGAGTTTGAGGTTTTATACTAACATGCCTAAACATCCTCCCTCCCTCCCTCTCTTTATCTTTTTGAAAATTTGGGGTGTTTACTTCCTTTAAATTCTGGCTTCAAAGTAACCAGGAGAACTAACATGGAGCAAGATTAGCTGAGCACCTATAAACCTTCCCCAGAATTCTATTCATCACAATTTCTACCTGGAGGAGGCATGAAAAAAATTAAGATTCCACGGTGGAGATGTTCAGCACAACTTTACTTCTAGTAGCCAAATAATGAAAACAACACAAATATTTATCAACAAAGAAGAATAAACTGTGGCATATTCATGCTATGAAACACTACATAAAACAAAAGAACAAATTACTGATACATGAAAGTACATAGATAATGGTTCTGTTTACATGAGGTCCCAAATCAGGCAAAATGTTTCCCATGGAGGAGTTATTGGTTGGGAAAAGTTACCAGGGAGACTCTGTGTGCTGATTATGTCCTAGTTCTTGATGAGTGAAGTATACAGGTACATCACTAGACAAAAATTTATTGAACTATATACTTAAGATTTGTGCATTTTTCTGTATGTTACTCTGCAATGAAAAATTTCAATAATGATATTAAAAGAAAATTCACAGTGGAGGGGAAAAATATTAGAAAGCCATCCCCAAAATGCCAAGGGGTTCAACAAAAGGGAAAGAGATAGTCTCATTTTAAAAAGCATAGAAAAGGCCAGGCGAGGTGGCTCACGCCTGTAATCCTAGCACTCTGGGAGGCCGAGGTGGGAGGATTGCTTGAGCTGAAGAGTTCAAGACCAGCCTGAGCAAGAGTGAGACCCCCACCTCTACTAAAAATAGAAAGAAATTAGCCAAGCAACGAAAAATAGAAAAAATTAGTCAGGCACGGTGCCACGTGCCCGTAGTCCCAGCTACTCAGGAGGCTGAGGCAGGAGGATCCCTTGAGCCCAGGAGTCTGAGGTTGCTGTGAGCTAGGCTGACGCCATGTCACTCTAGCCTGGGCAACAGAGTGAGACTCTGTCTCAAAAAAAAAAAAAAGAGAAGGGGGGGGGAAGAAGAAGGGGAATTAAAAAATTATAAAAACTCTCCAAAAGTTATGAATAAAAGGCTTTGGGGACTTCATTTTAGAATTTCTTGGTTACAGATAACCGCCTGTCTCTTCAAAGGCTGTAGGGATTACTCTGATTCTTTTTTTGAGGGAGATTGTTGCAGAGTGACCAGGAAGACAAAGAGGAAATCAATCAATCGACTATCTGGGTTTCGGGTGGAGCATTAAAGTTTGGCCTCAAGATTACTTTCTTCATTGTTTAACAGAATGGGAAAAGAGGGAAGACTGTAGGCAGAAGCGCTGCCCAGGTATGAAAGGTGTACATCTGCTTGAACTTTCCTTTGTGTTCTGTCTGGTAGACAGGAAGCAGAAAGGCAATATGCCCTCATATTTATTTCTAGCTCTTTATTTCTAACTCTTTCTATATAATTTATGTGCTCCTCTTTTTTTAAAGAACTATGGCAAAACAAATTCCTATCTCCATAGCCACTTTTCTTTTTTCCGAACTTTCTAGGCGCAGGATGAGGCATTTCTCCTGTTCCTGCTGTAGCCACTCCCCAGCTGTGGGAAGTTGTTTCAAACAGCAGAGGCTATGACTGGTAATGAATGTTTGGAAAGATTCAGATTGGCCCTGAGCGTCATGCTCAGGCATTCCTGCTTCATGTCTGAATTTTTAACCGCTAGATTGCTGCCTCACTCACTACCCAAAGTGCTGCCAATTACAACCTGGCTGCATTTATGAAATTGATTTAGAAATCTTAGACCGGGGGTGGGTAGTGGAGAAAGAAATCTTAGACCAAAGTTAATGAAGACAATGGACAATGTTCAACTTGAGCATTACATTTAAATAATGTATATGAGGGAGAAAAATTAAAAATTTAGGGCCCATGTATTAGGTGTTTTATATACATTACCACACTTAACCCTTATGACACCTATATAAGCTAAAAATTAGTATCTCCTTCACCATAGTACAATATCTCAATGTAGCAAAATTGCACTTGTACTCTATGAATATATACAAATAAATAAGTAAATAAAATTAGTATGTTTGTTTTATAAGTGGAAATCTCAGCCTTCAAGAAACAAAGGTACTAAGTGTGCACAGCCAGGCTTTAAACTCAGATCTATTGAACGCCCAAATCATTTATCTCACTACTGCTCAGGCAAGATGTTTACTAAACACACTCAGAGCTAAATTGTTCTTTTATTCCAGGAAAGAACATATATGGTAAGTTAAATCAGCTAAAACACATGGTAATATCCTTGAAGGCAAAGATTGATTATTCTTTTTGTGTGGCACAGAATATGCCTTGGTATGCTAGGTATGTACTTCCAAATAGGTGCACATGAGATAAGTGTTGATTAAAAAATACATCACATACACACATAAAAAACACACACTTTCTCAAAGCATATGTAAGCATCTACATCATTGTCAGTATGGATTCAAATACCTGCAGAAAAAAATAAAACTTACTTATCTCAGACAATACAGTAAAAAGTAAAGTCAGTAGAAAGGATGGCTAAAAATGCCAAATAATGACATAAGCAAAAGAGCAAGAAAGCTGGGTAATGAATTACATTTGCTTGTCTTTACCTTAAAGGCAAATTGGCTAATATTTCTGTTATCCTACAAATAACAAACAAAGCAAGCACTAAGCCTTTCATGGCATAACTGATCCTAAATATGGGATCACTGCAAAAAAAAAGAATATGCAAACACAAGATGTTCTGCTTATACAAGATGGAACCTAAAGGAGCAGACTACAATCCAAGTATTTAGTAAGTTTATACCCCAATGACCAGTTCTTTAGACCAAAAATTTCAAAAATGAACTGAAATCTTTCTTTACTAGACTTTTTCCCCATTTTATTTTATAGTTTCTCTATGTGTAAGAAAAGCTTGGAGTAAGATTTAAATTCTTAATGCCTTATTTTTAAAATAAAAATTATAGTCTGAAATTAGTTTATTTACTTTTAAAATAAGTCATAATTTGTTACTGAAAGAATTGTACCTGGGCCTTTTGTTTCTATGTTGTTAATGACTCTTTGCAGTTAAAAACATGCAGAATTCCAGGGTGGTATGGATTTTTGTTTTCTTCATATTAATTTACATTATAAGTTTGCCTGAGGTTGAGTAATCCAGAATTTACTGTTATTTCACAGAATAAAAGAGATTTCTTTCAATGGAAGCTCAATTGCTTACAGGTAGAATTAGACAGGTTTTCAGGTTTGTGGTGGCTGTATTTCTGCTTCAGAATTACCTAGGATGAGCTTGCTTGTGATCCTAAACCCTCTAGCAGATAATCAGTTAAGCTCCATTCAAATGTTTCTGGTTAGGTCCACTTTTGAGATTACAGGGGGAAAAAAACAGTATTTCTTTCTTTCAAGACTTTTTTCTCCTGTATTTTGTTCACGATAGTTATTGCAGCAAATAGACATTCCTGAAATGTTAATAATGTGTACCTATGCTCTATAAATTTTTTCCTTCATTAGTCCAAAATGTTCACTCTTACTGTTTGTTTACTTTTGTGGTTCTTCTTTCAATACCTTTTATAGTGATTGCTTTCTGTAAAAGGAATGTCTACAGTAGCCAACTTTAGGGAGGTAAACATCTCTTTTCAATCACTTTGGGTTATTTTGGAGAACTATGTCCAATTGGCTCCTGTATAGAACCTGTTGTCCACATTATGGTTCCTAAACCAATTTGGTTTTGCACATAGATTTCCTTCCTGTTCTTGCTTCTCCATTTTTAATGTTTTCCATTGTCCCTGCATCCTCTCAATTTTAATTCAGTTTTTTCCCTATTCCTTTTAATGGATCTATATATTTCTTCCTTATGATTGGTAGCCACTTCATTCTATTTTAAGGTCTTCAGAGTTTTTACTTTTGGTACCCACTGAGTCCCCTGGTGATGCCAATTCAGTAATACACCAAAGGTTTTTTGAGTGGCTCATTCCCTAAATGTGATACTTCAGGTGTCTCTGTGGGGGGGCATGTATTTTACTCTGCACTGATCCCTATATGACTAAAGACACTGTTACCCCAAAATGAAATATTAAAGGAAATGTCCAACTGTGTAACCAACAGCATATACTTTGCTAAGTGACTATACCATTTAACAAATGGTAAATAAATAAAACTTACCTTTCAGAGAAGATTTCAATAGATGATTGAGGATCTTTGCCTCTTTATTTCAGTCCAATCCAACTCAGGTAACAATTATTGAAGCCTCTCAGGTCCAGGGGCTATGGAGACCAGAAACAGAAGGATAAAGCAAGTCACCCCTCCTAAATTTGCATTCATTTAGATCAGCTAAGGTGTTAGGTCTTTCAAACACCAAGCTTTATACAAGCCAAGCTTTATATAAGGTGTTTTACTTGAAGGGTGCTTAGTAACTGTTTTCCCCAGCCAGTGAGGATCTTAGGTTCCCCCCTCCCTCCTTTTTAAAGCTTCAGGTTGTTCTTCAACTTTCTTTTTTATGTTGGATACCCTTAGGGGGTTATATCTGACTTCCATATTTAATGTGCTTTAATTTAGCCTTGTAATGATCTCTACATATGCATTCATGAGCTCATCTTTCCCTTAGGACTACACAGGTAGCATTCTTTACTGCTTTCTGGCAATTGCAAGTCTGACTTCATGAATACCTTTATTTCCGTGCTTGCATCTAAACGTTTAAGAGACAGTGTGATTACTTGATTAAAGACATAAAACAAGGTATTTTGGACTTTTTTTTTAAATCACATAATAACTTTAGTAAACTGGTAACACACATTCTGGCTTTTCCTCTTCTTTATATGCCCCCTCTACCTACCCAACTTTTTTTTTTTTTTTGCATGCTTTCTGATAGCATGCATTATGTTCTTACTCTGAGTATAACATTTCATGCATAGTTTGTCTACCTTATTGCCCCTAGGCCAAAACAATTTTGGGTTTGAAGAGAAAGAAAAGTATTTCCCTATCTATTACTCCTCTTTTGGCAAGGAAAGCAAGATGGAAGAGAGTGGGTGAAAGAGACGTAATGTCCAAAACAGAAAACACTGAAGCTTGAGTCAACTATATGCACCACCTTTGAGGAGGTCATGGTCTGGAGAGATTCTTAATTGAAATGATATCAAATACCACCTTCAAACTGAAACAACTAAATAGCAAGAAAATGAATAACCCAATCAATAAATGGGTAAGGAAACTAAAACAGATATTTCAAAAGAAGGCATGCAAATGGCCAACAGATATGTGGGAAAGTACTGATCATCACCAATCCTCAGGGGCATGCAAATTGAAACCACAATAATATATCACTTCACACCTGTTAGAATGGCTATCATCAAAAAGACAGAAGAAAGGTAGGTGTTGGCAACAGTGAGGAGACAAGGGAACCCTTGGGCACTGATGGTGGAAATGTCAATTAATACAGCTACTATGGAAAACAGTATGGAAGTTTCTCAGAAAACTAAAAATAGAATTACCATATGATCCAGCAATCCTACTTCTGAGCATATATCCAAAGGAATTGGAATCAATATGTTAAAGGGATATCTACACTCCTGTGTACATTGCAAAATTATTCACAGTAGCCAAGATATGGAAGCAACCTAGGTGTCCATCATCAGATGAGTGGATAAAGAAAATGTGATATATAGAGACAATGGGATACTATTCACCCTAAAAAAAAAAAAAAATGAAAATCTTATCATTTGTGACAAATGGATGAACCTGAAGCATATTAAATAAATCAGGCACAGAAAGACAAATACTGCATGATCTCACTTACATATGGAATCTCAAAAAAAGTCAAACTCATAGAAGTAAAGAGGGTAATGGTGCTTACAGAGGCTGGGGGAGGAAGGTAGATGGAGAAAGAGGAAATGTTGACGAAAAGGTACAAAATTTCACTTAGACAAGAAGAATAATCTTTAGTGATCTACTGTACAGAACGGTGACTATAATAAATGATAATGGGCCAGGCATGATAGCTCACGCCTATAATCCTAGCACTCTGGGAGGCCAAGGCAGGAGGATTGCTTGAGGTTAGGAATTTGAGACCAACCTGAGCAAGAATGAGACCCCCGTCTCTACTAAGAATAGAATGGGTGTGGTGGTACGTGCCTGTAGTCCCAGCTACTCAGGAGGCTGAGGCAGAAGGATAGTTTGAGCCCAGGAGTTTGAGGTTGCTGTGAGCTAGTCTGAAGCCATGGCACTCTAACTTGAGTGACAGAGTGAGACTGTCTCAAAAAAAAAAATGATAATGCATTGTATATTACAGAATTGCTAAAAGGGTAGATTTTTAAATGTTCTCACCAGAAAAAAATGGTAATTTTGTGAGGTGATGAATTTGTTAATTAGCATGACTTAATTAATTATTCACAATGTATATACATATCAAAACACCACATTGTACTTCATAAATATATACAATTATTAGTCAATTGAAAATAAAATTAAAAAATTTTAAAATACCACCTATCCACACTCCTCAAATACTCTTCCTTCAGCTGCAATGTCCTCCCTCATTAAAATAATTGTCATACTCTAATTTATAGTCATTTCTATATTGCTTTATCTCCCCATCATGATTCTGCTTCTCTTTGTACTTTCTATCTATAGCATGTAACCTGTTCCTAGATCTTCCATAAATGTTTGCTGAATTGAAATAAATTTCATGGTCTTGTTCAGGGATCCCTTTTTCTTTCTTTTTCTTTTTTTTTTTTTTATCGACACAGGGTTTCACTTTGTCACCCCAGCTAGTGTGCATCCTCATGGCTCACTGCAACCTCCAACTCCTGGGCACAAGTGATCCTCCTGCCTCAGCCTCCTGAGTAGCTGGGACTACAGGCTCATGCCACTGTGCCTGGCTAATTTTTCTATTTTTAGTAAAGGCCGGCTCTTTCTCTTGCTCATGCTGATCTTGAACTCCTGGCCTCAAGCAATCCTCCTGCCTCAGCTTTCCAGAGTGTTAGGATTACAGGCGTGAGCCACCGCAACCTGGCCCCCTGGGATCCCTTTTTCTAGTATGCAAAAAACATGAATCTCAGTTGACACCTTCCATTTTATAGCACATTATTAAGGTATATAGTGACCAAACACAAAATAAAGGTAACATGACTGACTTTTGAATTGCAACATAAGAAATTTTAATATTTTTTTTTCTTGAAACAGCTCAAAATGAACAGCTCTCAGTGCTTGGTGACGGCGATGTGAGTCTTCACAGAGGTGTTAAGATATGTTTTTGTAATTTTCAAATACTTTCTGGCTAGCATGGATAATAATCAAGAGTAATTAGATACATTAAGTATAACTTTCACAAGTTTATTAAATAAAATGCAACTTACACATGAGTTTCTTTTCAGGCCTATCTACATTGTACACAGGATCATAAAAAGTGCAGAGGATCAGTGAATTCCTAAATCATATGCTACCAAGTTACCCAACATTCAGATCTGGAAAAGTCACTGACTAGGTTGCCTCAGTTTTTTCATCTGTACCATTAGGCTGGATCAGGGGAGGAGAGACAGAGGAAAGGAACTACTATAGTAATCACAGAGTGTTCCTCTGTACCTTATCCTGTGAGTATATCCTCTCCTACACAACGTGACCTACCGAACCATCACCAGCAAGGCAAAAGAATGAAAGCACATGTCCTGTTGGTAGGAGGTTGGTGAGGTTTATGAAAGGAAGCAGGATATTAGAATTTTGGACAGAAGACTAAAATATCCTATTGTAGCTGGATCTTGTTATAAAGAATTGCAGTTTCAGCTGGGCGTGGTGGCTCACGCCTGTAATCCTAGCACTCTGGGAGGCCGAAGCAGGAAGATCACTTGAGGTCAGGAGTTCGAGAGCAGCCTGAGCAAGAGCAAGACCCTGTCTCTACTAAAAATAGAAAGAAATTAATTGGCCAACTAAAAATATATAGAAGAAATTAGCCAGGCATGGTGGTGCATGCCTGTAGTCCCAGCTACTCGGGAGGCTGAGGCAGAAGGATTGCTTGAGCCCAGGAGTTTGAGGTTGCTGTGGGCTAGGCTGATGCCACAAGACTCTGCCTCAAAAAAAAAAAAAAAAAAGAAAGAAAGAATTACAGCTTCAATCTTAATCTCCTGGAATCAATTTAGTTATCTTGATTTTTTTTTCTCTGTCACCTAAGTCTTCAACATGTTTAAATGAAGAATTTAAAGAGTCATTAATGCAATTTGCATACATTGAAAAACTATATATATCTAAGATAATTACCATAACATTCTGCCTAGCAAGAAAATACAGAACACAGATATGTACATAACTCATTGTGAAAAAATGTTTTGATCATTTGGGATGAGAAAATTTAGTGAACATTTCTGATATTAGGTTCAAGGAGCAGTTGCCTATGCTTTTTTCTGGGGGTGGCTGATGTTCCCAAACTGCCAGCTGGGCCACCATTATAACAGTTTCAAAACTGAAAGGCAAAGAGTGGTGGATGCCATCATAAAGGGGCATTAAAATAGAGGGGGAAAAAATCCCACCTGAGCCATCCTTTAGTAAAATTCTAAAGTTAAAAAAAAAAAAAAAAAGAAGCTCCCCAACTTGGAAGAGTAAGCGCCATTCTCTGTTGAACTGTGCATAACCAGACTCCCGTGTGCCTTGCTGAGGATAAGAAGCAGCTTACATCTGGCCTGGGACTGTGGACACTACGCAGAGGCTAGCTCTCTGCCTCTAATGTGGGAAGCGAGCACTAACGAAGGAAGCAAAATAAGGTAATGCAGATGGAGCCCAACATTTCTAGATTAGGACATAGGCAGAGCCGGAAATCCTCCATAGCCCAGAAAGACCAAGTGAGGGTTAGGCCATTAGACCCAGACTAAGCGAGTTGGTAATGAACACTTGCATTTTGAATCTCTTGCCCCGTATCACACTGTGTTCCAGGTTTAAGGTTTAACAATACAATGCCTAAGAGTGCACATCGGGTGTGGTGGCATGTGCCTGTAGTCCCGAGTATTCTGGAGGCTGAAGCAGGAGGATCACTTGAACTCAGGAGTTTTGAGACCAGCCTTGGCAACACAGGGAGACCCTATCTCTCTCTCTATTTTTTTTTTTTAAAGAGTACATTATTTGGGGTCAGATAGACCTGGGTTTGAGTCCTGGCATTGCCACTATTGCTTAGTTAGGTAACCACACACACACACGGCATACCATCCTAGTCTCAGTCTCCTTATTTGAAAATAGGATAATTATTATACCTACTTCATAGAGTACTTGTTGGGCAGGTTGGATGACATAATGTATGTAAATAAAGCCCTTAGCACAGTGCCTGGCTTTCTCAGTGGATGTTAGCTAAAAACAAACAATGAAACATCAAGTGCTCAGCCTCTTCTATCTGGAAAAAGGTGACAGGGTTGAGGAAAGCCTGTGTAGTATGGGAAATCAGATTTCTCTGAACAAGGGCTGCCATCTGTCCTCTGTTCCTGCATACTTCTCATCCTTGCCATAGCCAGAGGTTGCTAAAGGCATTCCTTCATTCAGAGAATGCTAATTCTATATCAGGTAATTAGTTATGGGCGGGGGCTATATTAGTGAACACCTCACAAAGACAGATGAAAAGATTGTCAATAAATATAATAATCATACACGAATACGAATAAGTGCCACTTGTAAGAAGGAAAAAACCCATCATTCCATTCTAGGTGGGTTGACAAAGGAAGACCTGTGTGAGGAAGGGAAATTTAAGCTAAGACGCACCAAAGATAAGAGCAGGTGTGGTAACCACTAGCCTTATCTGTCCTGTGACTTCCCAGTGGTTTCTGGCTATCACTCTCTAGAGGCGATAAGAGAGGCAAGCACGACAGACTATTTCCTAAACTAGAATAGCCTTAAGGGCCACAGTCTGACATAGCCACTGGACAGCCATGTACACATTTGTGCAGGCTGTTACTACACAAGAACACCAGGGAAGCCAGCACCCTGGTGTGAGGCTACATTCTCCTGCCTATGAGGAAGGGGTGCCTTTTTCTATTTCATATGAGGAGAACTAGCCAGTGGCCCTGGGTATTCTCAAAATAAGAGCACACTCAGACCAGTGAAAAGTTTTCAGAAGTAGCTGTACTAGGGACTTAAGGAGCTGTCTCCTTAAGAGTGACCCTACTTAATTCCTAAGTATAGGAAATGTAGAGAACCCGTATTACTGCAGACTTGCACCATGATTTACAATCCACTTTTCAGGGGAAGTGTGTGCTTCCTCCTCTTGGCATCTGAAGGAAGAGGGTCTGTTCTCACTTTCTAGCTAAATAGAGTGGTGGGGGCCTTACGGGTCAGGGGAAAGGCAGCTTGGACCGCCATTGCCTAAGTCCTTACACAAGCCCTCATTCTTCCAGCAGGTGCTCCTCCTCAAGTTCTCAGAACCGAACAGTTCCTGTTAGATTTGGAAGGATTCTCCTTCATATCAGAGCAGAATCATTCTTCCTGATTATCTAAAAACAAGGCACAAAGAATTTTTTTTTTGGTTGTAGTAACCTATGGGAGTAGTAGAAGAAGAAACAGTCAGGGGAGAAATGTAGAAGATCATGAGCTAAAAATGAGAGAGTGTTAAGTTAATGTCTGCATATACTCAGAGCAGTGTCTAATTATGAGATTTCAGGGGTAAAGGAAAGTTTTTACAGAGAATTACATTAAATTAGTTTCAATAGGTTTAACCAAAAAATTCCACGCATAATATCCTCTTAGCTAGCTTTCTTATGTATTAAGAGATAGAATTATGCAGATAAATTCCCAAGCTAAGACATGTTTTGGCCTAATTAAAAACATCTCAGACTAGCAAGTAGGACTCTATGATTTTAAAGATAGCACTTATACTTAAGGCAAGAACTAGCAAAACTGGCCAGACTTGATTTCTATCAAGATTTTCTTGGAGGAAGTTAAAAAAGAAAAAAGAAGAAAAAGGTATTAGTCTCTTAGAAAATTGAAATGACAGCAGAGCTGAACATCAATAGTGTGCAAATTTAATACGGATTAATTTAGATGCATTAATTAAGAAAAATATAACCTCCTACCACATTTGGAGACTGTACAAATTATAACAGGAATTAATAGGTTTCATAATTCCAAATTGATCATAATCCCGATCCAGAAATCCTGGTTTTTCTAATATGGTGGTATATTTATAGTAATTTCAAGGGTGTTGCAAAAGTCTCAAAATAAAATTAATATTGAATTGCTTGAATTTTAAAAAGAAATAAACATGAAATATAACTTTTGGGGGAAATGGTAAGGCTACTCTAAAAAGACTATGATCTCTGTTGCAAGGACTACAATTTTTATTCTTGGGCCCCAAACATAACTGATACCTGTTTTAAAGAGACATGCAAAGAAACAAAAGCTTTGCAAAGACAGAGTTTGAAAAAAACTTTGCAATCATTAAAGAATGTACTTATGATATAAAAAGTTCATTGCCACAATCCCTGTTTTTCAAAATGTGGCCCTATCCTCTACCCATCCTCAGCTCTCCACCATGAAATGAAATTTGTACTAACTCCATATATGTAGTTAGGATCTTTTTCTCTGAGATGTTTTCTTTTAGAACATTATTGAAAGTCATCAATCTCTCAAAGTTTTTCCCTTCCCTTTTTATTTATTTTTTTTTTTTTGCCAAACCAGAAAATGCTGAAATTTACCAGAAAATGCTGAATCCTTCCCTTTTTAATTCCCCATCCTCCACCAAAGTTTAAATATTCAGTTTAATAAACTCTGCAGTGATAGATTTAGAAATGCAACCTACATGGCCTTTCAACTTCAACTTCATGCTCATATGCAATTGTTTGGTAAGATAGATACACTGGTTAGATTTGAGATTAGTCTTTATCCCAATATTTAGAATTCTGGGTGAGGGTAAAAATGAAAATCATAGTCATAATCTAGATCATGTATTCATTCATTCATACAACAACTATTTACTTTTTTTTTTTCTTTTTGTTCTTTTTTAGAGACGGGTTCTTGCTATGTTGCCCAGGCTGGAGTGCAGTGGCTATCCATGGACGTGATCCCACCACTGATCAGCATGGGAGTTTTGACCTGCTCTGTTTCTGCCTGTGCTGGTTCACTCCTCCTTAGGCAACCTGGTGGTTCCCGGCTCCTGGGAGGTCACCATATTGATGCAGAACTTTGTGCGGACACCTCACGGGCATAGTGCATTACAGCCCAGAATTCCTGGTCTCAAGCAATTCTCTCGCCTCAGCCTCCCAAGTAGCTGGGACTACAGGCATGCGCCACTGCCTCCAGCATACAAGGGATATTTACTACAGTTCTAGGTATTCAGGATGCAGCAGTAAACAAAAACTATCAATGCTATCAGACATCTTGACCTAAATGACATACATAGAACACTCTATCCTGAAACAGCAATTTACATTTTTACAGTGTAAATGAAATATTTAAGAAGATACATCAAATTTTGAACTTAAAATAAATCTTAATAAATTTAGAAGGATTTAAAATCTAAGAAAGATGTTCCTGGCCATATGGAAGGAAGTGATGGGATTTAGGACACATTACCCCCAAATATGGTACATTGGCATTTGAGAAAACTGTAGAAGCATGAAACTCTCTCTTATCTACCCCTTCCCCTTCTGCCCAGAAGAAGGTCCTAAGCAGGCTATAACACTCCCTCCTTTGCTATAGTCCCCCCAGTTTATTAACATTTGATAATAAATGTATTTTGTCCTCCAATCATACTTCCTTATGACTGTCCACTTTTCATCAAACCTAAGCATAAAAATACATAAGTTTACCTGTTTGGGTCTTCATTTCCTTATGAAGGCTCTTGTGTGTCATATAAACTTATATTAAATAAATTTGTATACTTTTCTCTTATTAATCTGTCTTTTGATATAGAGGTCTCAGCCATGAACCTAGCAATTGGCGAGGAAAGGAAATCTTTCCTCCCTTACCAAAACAAGAATTCAATTATTTTCTAGATACATAGAAAATCCTCAAATATTTGGATTAAGCAACATGTCAATGTGTTGACTTAGGACATTTCATTTTCTTGTTAAAAGCAAGAATTCTTTTAACCTAGATCCACTCCTTCTAAATAGTACATGGTAAAAAGAAGAAAACACTTTGAAGTGAGTACAAATTAAAACATAACATAGCAAAATTTATGGTGTGCAGCTTAAGTGGTATTTTTGGTGAGAAATTTATAACACTAAAGGCTTATATTAGAAAAGAAGAAAGGTCTAAAACAAATGATCTAAGCTTTCGTGTTAAGCAACTAGAAGAACAAATTAAACCCAAGGTAAACAGAAGGAAGAAAAAAGTTAAAGAGTAAAAATCCATGAATCAGAGAAAGGGCAATAATAATAAAAAGCTGAAAAAAGTTAGAAGCTATATGAATGACAAAAAAATACAGTCTAATCAAAGGTAAAAGTTGTCCAGTATGTTGCTATATCAGTTTCTGACTTGCTAAGAAATCCATCACATCCTATCATTTCTTTTGAAAGCAGCTGCATTTTCACACACAGAAAATTGAAGTGACAGAGTTACTGAAGAAAATGAAATGGAAAAACAAACAGAAAAAAAAGGCAAAAATGTAAAGGCTTTATTGATTGGGATAAAGCATTTAAAATTGTAAGAAGAAAAAATATCCAAGAGAAAGGATGTTGTTCAAGAGTCAAAAAGGAAGACATGCAGGAAAAAAAAAAAAAGAAAGCTTCATCTCTCAATTAGGAGGCAGAAAGAGAGAAAAAAGTCCAACCAGATGGACAGGGCTTTGTGGGCAGCCTTACTGTTGAATTCATGGCTGCCAAGTGGTGTAGGGGATTTCCAGAAATTGGTTTCTATGTTATATGAATTTATTGTCTGGGGGCGTGACATTAATTACATTTCAGTGTTTGCAACAAGCCTTATATTCAGAGGAGACTCCCTAGCTTCTGCACAATACACCGCCAGCCACTATATTCATATTCAAGGGGCCTTTTCCACTTCAGGATGAGAGCAGCATTCCTCATTTTGGCAATTAGACTTTCAACTCTCTGGGGAATGAAGATTCCCTGCAGATTTGCGACAATTATCCTAACTTGCCTTGCACTGCGTTACAGCTTCCTGGCACTCTCCCGCTGATGTGCTGGTCTGTTCTGCTCCTCATGTCTGATGGACTCTAAAAGCCCAGTGTGTTGACTTAGGACATTTCATTTTATTGTTAAAAGCAAGAATTCTTTTAACCTAGATCCACTGTACTATAACTTTTCCTTCCTTTTTTTTTTTTTTTTTTTTTTTTACTTATTAAAAGAAAGCCCTATGTATTGAATGATTTTTCATACCAAATGATTTCCATGGGTGCTCCTTTCTGATGGATGCTGGTCCTGAATATTTAAGGGCAAAAATTCCAAAAAGGTACAGCCTTGGAAGAATGCTGTTTCGAGCCTAATGAAAGTGAGCACATTCTTGAAAATGCTACAGGGTGTGCATAGAAATAAGTGATCCTGACACAATGCAATATTTTCCCCAGCAGTTTGTGAGGACAGTGAGGTTCCGAGGAGGCTTGACAGTTTGTGGGGAATGACATAGAGATGAGGGTTTATCCCTTACCTGTACCTGAGTCCCATGGGACTGAACAGCCAACTGAACTCATGGGCAACAGGTTCCATGAGGACGATGTGTACCAGAGGTAGAGCCAAGCGTGAGGCTGTGAGAGACGTTAAACTCCACGCCCAGAAGCCTCATCCCATAGAAATCCCGTGTGCTGATGCTGAAGCCACCAACTAACTCCACTGTTACCAAGGATGCTGCCCAAAGAATGCTTTTCAGAGGCTAAACGCCGAAGCCATCCCATGTTTTGGCTATATTGCCCAACTTAAATGTGTTCTTTCTAAGGCCATAGTTCCCATTCAACTGAGGTGTTGTCACCGGTATGTGTAAGATCATAGATTCATGTTGTCTCGGCATCCGTGTTGAATGTAAATTGGGCTTTCTCAGACCAGAAGGAGAGCTCACCCTTGACACAGTTTCCAGTTCTCCAACCCTTCCCAGTTCCTCAGTGTGCTCGACCCAGATACCTTAAACAGCCATGTCCTGATGACCTCCCTCTGGGACAGCTAGATTCAACTGACTGGACTCACCCCACTGACCCACACACCCACTCACCCCACTGACCCACACACCTGTGTGGGCTGCACAGATATGTCACCGTGACCACCTCTCTGTCACAACCTGCCTCTATGGAACTCATGCCTGCTTGCTCTAGATCCACCGGTTAGAACAGCCCGTGGGAAATCTGCTTGGGTAACGCCCTGTGCCCCAATGAAGGCTTTGGCCCCCAGGTCCCTGGCTCTCTTTCTCTTGATTCCCACTGGCTGGTGGAGTGTACCTGTCCCAGATGGCTCCCCACATCACGTTGGCCCTGTGAGGCATGCTGCCCTCTCCTCTCTGGGGTCTGAAAGTAATACACTGCTTCTGCTATTCCATGTGTCTTGTTGAGTTGCCTCCTCTGTGTCTCACCTGACTGACACACCTGCACCTAACTTCTTTCTGTGCCAGGACTCTTCTAGAGAGTAGCTATCTTTTTTTTTTTTTTTTTTTTTTTGAGACAGAGTCTCGCTTTCTTGCCTAGGCTAGAGTGAGTGCCGTGGCGTCAGCCTAGCTCACAGCAACCTCAAACTCCTGGGCTCAAGTGATCCTCCTGCCTCAGCCTCCCGAGTAGCTGGGACTACAGGCACAAGCCACCATGCCCGGCTGATTTATATATATATATATATATTAGTTGGCCAATTAATTTCTTTCTATTTTTATGGTAGAGACGGGGTCTCGCTCAGGTTGGTTTTGAACTCCTGACCTTGAGCAATCCGCCCGCCTCGGCCTCCCAGAGTGCTAGGATTACAGGCGTGAGCCACCGCGCCCGGCCTGAGAGTAGCTATCTTGATAGGAATAAACTGGACACAGGTCAGACAAGAGCCACACTGCTATGTATCTGCCAGTATAAACAAGTTTCCAGTGAGAGGGAAACCTGGTCACAGATTGGACATTTAGACATTAGGTCATCTGCCAGGATAAAGAAATACCCTGTGAATAGCACACTGTAAACATCCCCAACCATCTACCCCAGAGTCCTGTCAGAGCAAGGCTAGAATTTATAGCCATTCTCCAGAACGACACCTTAGACTAAATGATAGGAAAATACAACAGAGATGTGGCAACTAATTTGATGCTCACAAGTCCTAAAATCGACATAAATGTACAGAAGTTTACTTAACATGTACACAAGAGTGGATTCTAGCTTTCCTTATACTCATTTGCATTCTCCAAGCCTGAGTGTGAAATGAATGGCTGCATTATAGCCAGGAGATCATGGAATTGTGTGTAATCTTGGGCACACTCAAGCATTTGCCCCATGTGACCATCACCCACTATGTGTTAGCAGAAAAATTGAGAAGAACTTGGATAAGGCAATGGTACAATTATAAATCCAATTTTTCCATTTTTTATAAAGATTTGCTAGGACCCATAAAAAGAACTACACTCTTTAGATTTTAACAGTGAGACAAAAGACTTAGCTAAATTAGAATCACAACTAGATTTTCAATTCAAAAGAATATCTTTCCTCCGTTAAAAGGAAGCTGGTTATCTTTTGCCTAGAAAGATATTCTTATGGCTTCTTCACTTCTTCAGATAATCAAAGATGAATTAAGTCTCAGGAGACACATATCTAAATGCTTCCTTCCTTTTGTCATTTTCCCACCACATTCAATCTCAGACAGTTTGACAAATAAGGTCAGAACTTGAACTTACACACACTGATCATTAATTCTTCTGAAAGAAAATCGCTAATTAAGTGGCAGTATCTTCAGAATTTCCACATGGTTGAAAATAGAGCATTTTGGTTTCTGATATGAAAAAGGAACTCTAACAGCAAATAGCATTGAAAAGTTTTCCATTGTCTTTAAGAAGAGATACTCCTTGTTTTCTCTTTGTGTATCTTCTTTCTTTTCCTACCAAATTTGGTCTCTGTGCTTTCAAGCTTCTATATCAGGACAAAGGACTCTCATCAGAACAGTTCTAATTCATAGAGTATTAATATAATTTGATTAATGTTTTATATTTGGATAACTCAGGCTGTAACTTGGCAATAGTTGGGATCATGATTTAGATCATAGGTTGGCTACATTTCCTGTAAAGGGCCAGATAGTGAATACTCAGGCTTACAGCCATGTGGTCTCTGTGGCACCTGCTCAGTGCTGCCCTTGTAGCCCACAAGCAGCCGCAGACAATGCATAAACGAATGAGTGTGGCTGTTACAATAAAACTTTATTTATGGCTGAAATGAAAATTTCACATAATTTTTATATGTTGCAAAATAGTCTTTTGATTTTTTTCAACCATTGAAAAGTATAGAAGAAAAAACATTCTTATTCTTAGCTCGCAAGCTGTAGAAAAACAGGTGATGGGTCAGATTTGACATGAAGGAAGAAGTTAAACTTTTGACGTGGAGTCACACTAACCCATACTCTATTCTGTAATTGCTGTAAAAAGACAAGTCAAAATGCCTTAAACTAAGTATAAATAATTAAATAGTAACTTGGGGCCACTTGCATATGGCATGGTTTGAATTGGACCTCAGAAATCCCCAGGAGAGTGCTCGAACTGTGGCTTTTTAAAGTTTTCCATAAAGTTTTAATCATGAGAACCATGGGGGAATCTATGAGGAGATAGGTGGCAGAAAGCCGGCCGGCCCCAAATATGAAATTTCCTTCATGTTCTGTGTTTTGTCTTAAATGTTGTAAAATTTTCAAGTGAAGATAAAGCTCTAGGAGGTGTGCCTGTTTGTACAGACTTTAGTTGCCCACAAGGATATGATACTCTAATCTGAAAAGCCAAAGGGACAAGCTTAGATACTCAAAAAATTCAGTAGATATTTAATTGTAGTTTTCTATACTGTTAAATAGCTTTGCCAGGAATAATTGTTTTGAAACTAAACTGCTACAATAAGACCTTTTTTCCTTTAGCTTTTCTATAAAAAGGGGAAAAGAGATATAAAGCTATTAATACATAGAAGCAATGACTTCAGAATGAAAAATCTAAGAAAACAACAGGATCAAAGCCACTGAAATGGAGTCTTCCATAAGTAAGACCCAGAGGACAATAGAAAGAGTAATAGCAAAAAGCAATTTCTCTTATAGCTTAAAATTTTTACAAAACTGTGCATATTTAAATTACCAAATAGCTCCAAGTTTTTGACATCAGATTCTTTCTTATAGCCCCTCTATCTGGTCTTTTCCTCCAGGCTTAGCAAGATTTACCAGTTGATTTATTTCTGTTGTTTTTTTTCCCAAGACACCTACTTTCTCAAAAGTTCAAACCAAAATCTTAAATCAGTTTCAATCCACTTTCAAAAGATTCTTCTCTCACTCTTTTAATACAAGCACTTGCTATCTTCTTTTAAGAATGTAATCCAAAATTGTACCCTAAAGCTCACAACTGTCTTTTACCCTGGTGAGTTACCATGGCAACCCTCAAATTAGCTTCTGGAAAACAGCAACAAGGGTTTCATCCTGTTTCCATTACTGTGTTACACAGCCCCATCCTGCCCCTTGGATCCGAACATGAGGAAGATAAGTGCTAATTCTTCTGCTTCCACTTGCTTCTTTTCTTTGAAGAGGTGAGATTGGAGAAAGAAATTACCCTCTCTCTCCTTGAAATGATTGCAATCAAGGAAAGAAATCTCAACAAAATGGAGTCAGCATTTTGCTTTAAAGTGTAGTTTTGATTTGGCTTTTGAATTTTTTGTCCTTTTTTTTTTTTTAACACGACAGATGAGTGTGTTAAATCTAGAGTCATGTTTTACAATATTGGATGCTCCACCTTCATGGCTTTACAAATGAAGCCAAAGAGCCAGTAACTTTGGAAGGTCACTGCCTTAACTTGAGAAGAATCCAGAATCTGACTAGATACAGTGCTTTTTCCACAGGGCTCTGGTAGCTAAGGAAAGCAAGACAAAGCATCACAGAGGGAGAATAAAAAGATTAACCCAGCTGGCTCAGCCAGGGAGCTTGTAGCTTTGCAGACTCTGAAGGTTGGCTCCTTCAGATTTAATCTTTCTACTCTTTTCAATCCAAAGATAATTTCCTCTGCACAGCTGCCCACGACATACCATCTCTCTTGAGTGTCGAGGAAGTCTAGGAAGAATAGGAAGAAATAGTGCTGGTTTGACAGGTCCCCAAGTTTCCCTTTTCTCTGAACTTTAATTCCTTGGATGCCAGAGAACTTATACCTGTGGTCCCCGACGCCTGGGCCAGTCTGGTACTGGTCCATGGCCTGTTAGGAACTGGGCCACACATCAGGAAGTGAGCAGTGAGCGAAGCGAAGATTCATCTGTATTTGCAGCTGCTCCCCATTGCTCGCATCACTGCATTAGCTCTGCCCCCGTCAGAGCAGTGACAGCATTAGATGCTCATAGAACCACGAACCCTACTGTAAACTGTGCATGGGAGGGATCTAGGTTGTGCACTCCTTATGAGAATCTAATAACTGGATGATCTGAGGTGGTGATGCTAGCGCTGGGGAGCAGCTGCAAATACAGATCATCATTAGCAGAGAGGTTTGACTGCACAGTAAGTATAATGTGACTGAATCATCCTGAACCTCCCTCCAACCCACCCAAGTCCATGAAAAAACTGTCTTCCATGAAAAGGGTCCCTGGTGCCCAAAAGTTTGGGAACTGCTGCCTTATACCATGACCTTTGATACCAGGGTTTCTGTTCTAGGACCTTCCTTGACATCTGAGAAGCCTTGATCTTTCTTCTCCTATATAATTCCAGAATATACCCTTATGCATAAACACTACTGGTTTCCTTTGGTTTTATTTGTACACAAACCAGATGTCTAGACAAAGGAAAAGCATGCTTTTCTCCCCCTACCCCACCCCTTGTTCCAGCTCTTCAGTTGGGACACCTAGATATATCTGGTGGCTAAATGGTCAGATATTTGGCCAAAAGATGGTGAGCCAGAAATAGTTGCTCTCTGAGCCAGGGTTTAACTTTAATTTATTATTTTCCTAAGAGGAATAAAATGCTATTGTTGGCTCTTGTGAAAAGCTTTTAGAATCAAGTGCTAAATACCATAAGGTCTGGGCAGCCTGTAAATATTTCACTTTAGAGTTATATATAGTAGTTTTTAAAATTTAGGGATTCAAACAGTACAAAAATACCTCTTGGTCTACAAGTACTGTAGCTGCATTCAGGGACCTGTTGACAAGAGTCTGAACACTGCAGTCCACTGTTGTCCTTCAGGCCCTCCGTACAGAGAGTGCCATGTCTATTGCTCACCTCTCACACACCTCACCTGTCCTTCAGCCCTTGATACTGCAATCCTTTGAGTTTCCCAGCTAACAATGGGCTATTTACCTACAGAAGGGAATGCATTTCCTACCTGAGGTACCCTTCTAAGAAAGTCTACTACACACAGCTTTATTTATAGATACTATTTCCTAAACTATGGACATTCCAGTGTTGGCCATTGAGAACTGAAAAGTACTCAGTACTGCTGTTTGTGGTAATTAAAACAAAGGGTAATGTGGGGTTGGGAATAGAAAACCCAGTTGAGGAGGATGGCACATTAACAAAGAGAAAGGAAGCTAAGCAGTGGAAATTCCAGGCCCTAGAGGAAAGAAGCAACTGAGAAGAGTGAAATAATCTAATAGCCTAAACTTTGCTGTGAACTTAATAAGAGAGTTTAAGAGTAGATCATCACAGGTTTTCGAAAGGATTGAGAAATACCTATTTTGCTATACAGAGTAGGTCAAATAAAGATAATCTGAAAACATTTTTTTAATTATTAAGATTATGGTATGACCAAACAGCTTGAGGACTGGGATCAAAGACAACAGATGCAAAAACAGCCACCACCCTCCATGTCAATAAAAGAAAAGCAAAACTCTTCAAGATTCACATTGTCTGGAACAAGATGATCTCATTGAAGTTCTGTAAACGTGAGACCCTGAGTGGTTTTGAACATATACATGGTATGGTACGTTGAAGAAATTAGCCCCCAAAACATCCATTCTTATTGATGTGTCACAGATAGTTTTATTTAGTGTGCTTACTTTGTGGCTTTGTTTCTGTGAATGGCAAAATAATTATAAGGGTTTTTATAAAACTACTCTTCACCTTCATTTCAAGAATACTACTTCTCTTAAATGTTTTAACTTTCTAAATCACATACTTTCTTAGAGAAAAGTTTTTGGAAATGTAAACTTGGGATGGGCCTCCTACATTGGGGAGCTGAGAGTGTTTCAAGTTGGAAGAGGGTTTGCACCACCAGAGTTAATTCACACTTCAGCCCTTCCAATAGACTGGCGCCCACGCTTCCATCCCAGGGAGTGGACACCTCCAGTACACTTCACAGCTGGCACTGACCCGAAATGCCTACTGATCTGTCTGGGCCTGTAAGTAATTTTCTTTTATCTTAAAAATTGTATCCTTGCCATAGCTAATCTTAAGGTGCAACATATTAAAAATGTTTTTGGGACCACAAAGCAATTCTAACAGAGAATACATAATATAAACGAGGATTTGAAAAAATGTTAACCCATTTTCTGTGTTTGGTGTTAGTTCCCCCCAAAGTATTAAATACTATTTAGCGACCATAGCTTTGTTGTTGTATTGTATAATTTATCTTTGTATTACCTTTTATTCTTCAACTTTTAAGGCCAGTATCATGAAAACTGCACATGATTCTTAAATGCTTTAATGTGCATACTTTATGTTGCATGCAAATTTATCTGCATTCACTGTCATCATCTCTTGTCTTTCCTAATTTCCTTTTGTATTCACTTAATATTCTATTTGACCATTTCATAAAATCATTTACAGTAGAAAAATTGTTAATGTTCAGTTTATTTCATAATTTTTCTGAATATATCCCCTTATAATGTAATTTAAGTATTTGGGGATTAATGGTCACTTCAGAGAGATAAGGTCATGCTAGTAGTATCTTTTTCATTACAATTTTACGTATTTCACTGATTTAATATTTTACTAGTTCAATTTTCTAATCAGCCTGAAAATCTTTGCTGACCAAATTGCTTATTTTTTTGCTAAATTACACAAGCCTCAAACTATTTATCAAGCTGTTAACTGAAGGACTTTAGTCCATCTCCTGTACAAAATACTGTGATGTTATGAACCATCAACATACATATATATATCTCCACCACTATCTGTGACAAAATTATATATTTCACAGACTAAAAGTTAAAACTATTTTATTGTTGTTTCCTTTTATCTAACTTGAAAAGTTTATCAGGAAAGTTAAAACACACGCAATTCTTGTGTACTTTTACACATTGTCTTATACGATGTTGCCTGAGAATTGTGTCATACATCCAACATTCTGCATGATCCTGGAACCTAGATTCTCATAACTGAAAGCAACATTGAGAAGAACAAATCAAACCTATAATCTTTGTCTTATTTTATTCCTCACAATTATGTGAACCATACCATTGACTTATAAGTTCTTTGATGAACACTTAATATTGTGTAGAGTCATCCCAGGTTTTTTTTTTTTTTCTTATATTGCATTGTTTTTAAAGCACAGATCTAGACTAGCTTAGGCAACATAGGGAGACCCTGTCTCAAGCCTGAGCAAGAGTGAGACCCCTTCTCTATAAAAAATACAAAAATTAGCTGGGCATGGTGTCATGTGCCTATAGTCCTAGCTACCTGGGAGGTGGAGGCAGAGGCAGGAGGATCACTTGAGCAGGGGAATTTAAGGTTGCAGTGAGCTGTGACCATGCCATTGCACTCCTGCCTGGGTAACACAGCGAGATCTTGTCTCAGAGATTAAATAAATAAAAATAAAAACATATCTAATAATTTAAAGGTTCAAACGAATGATTCTCTGTGGATACAACAAACATCAATAATTCAATTTCCTATGTGCCAAACACTCATATTCTTTACTAGACTTAGTAGTCCTAGATTTGTTTCTATTCTAAGAACATGAGAAAGGGGATTGGGAGAGAGAAGGGGACAAGGTACATGAATCTCAGACTCAGAATCGGTAAAATTTCTCCTTGGATAGTCAGTTTCTATTCTGTAGAAATTAAAGTTTCTGTCTTCAAGTAAATATTCCACTAACACACCAGAAGCATTCTGCTGTCCCTCAATCTTGCTTGGATACCACCCCACAACATCAAGTTTGAAAGTTTAAACTGTACGGAAAAGACAACCACGGCAGAGAGACATTAAATACCCTTCCCACGGTCTCCGCAATGATACATCTTAAACACAGGGTGAGTTGAACATAAGGAGACTTACCCTGGCAACAGCTTTTCAAGGTGCTCTAGGTCCAAAGGGAAAGGTTGTAATTCTGCTTTCCACTAAATAAATTTCCCTCTATCTTCGTAGGGGGAGATAGCACGAGGGTCAAATTGGTCTCATCCTGCCAAGGTAATCCCCTGATGATCTTTAGGGTGGGGTTTGCAGTTCCTAATTAGCATCACCATGGATCCCCATCAAATCCTAATCTACTGCATATTTCTAGCTTTTGTGATTTTTATAGCCTGTTGATTCTCTTTGTTTTCCCTAGCACAGTTCACTTATTCCTAAACTTTCAAACTTACAATTCTATCAAATTCTTTAGGACTGTAATTTTACGCTTGGGACTTAGAACTTAAAATTTACACCTTTTTGAAATGATGATCCTCAGGACTTTGCTGTGTAGTTTTCACTGCAAAGCCAACGAATGTTAGAAAACAGCGCTGACTTTGTGAGTTCTCTCCCTTCAGGAGTGGCTCCCAAATATCAAGGGTGGCCTTTTCCTTCTTCAGGTCTACCCACCTCCTTATGTAGGAACTAGTGAGATGTGAAGGTGTCAGCAACAGGAGAGTGAGATTGTAACATTTCATTTCTGTATAGATACTGATTTCTCAAGGAGAGCAACAGAGGTGTGTGGGGGGCACCTTTTAGTCCCTGGTAAAACTGGAAATTTCAAGAGGAAGTTTAGAATCCTTGTAGAATAAGCATCATCATCACCATCATCATAAGAACATTATTGCAGCTGGTAATTGTATAGCATGCTTACTGTGTCCCAGACATGGCACTAAGCACTTCACATGCATTATCTCAATTAATCCTCCAACGATCCTGTGAAGTAGGGCTATTATCATCTCCATTTAGCAAAGGAAAAAACAGATTTACTGGAGTAAATTGATCTGACTTACTGGAGATAATAATGAGTGGTACTACTATCCTATCATTAAAAGAAAGCATAACTGAATCCCTAGTTCCCGCTCCTAAGTCCTCACCATCTAAAACTGGATCTGCTGAGCAATTGATTTTTAGAGATAAAAGCGATCTTAGCTATCTTAGCTATTGAGTGTCTCCTCGAACTTAATGGATTATCATGGTCACATTTTATATTTTGCTTATAAGTGTTTTAAAACTTATTTATCAATTCTCTAATTCCCTGACCTGATTGATAGTGTTAATGAATCAGGAGTATCAATTTATCAACTGTTTACTTGTGAGAAATACATAACAACCTAAATTAAGAATTAAGAAAAACATACACTGGTGACAAATTTTACAGCAAAATTATTTTACAAAGTATTTATTATTTATGGAAGAAGGAGAAAACATTGTTTTTTGAGAGTTGCCCATTTTTATTTCAGTTTTATGAATTTATAGAAATATTAGTCAAGGAAATTTAATCACTTTAGTGCGCCAGAAAGTCTTCTACATCTAAAACTTATTTTTGTCCCAGAATGCATTAACTTTTCTAATTATCTTTAGTTATCTCAGATCTCACACTAATATCTTTCGTGCATCTGCTCAGTTGCAGATTTCCAAATGGGATTAGCAGTCATAATTTTGCTATTGTATTAGCTATACCAATGACATCCTTTGTGGATGTTTTGCTTGTCATCTGCTTCAGTAAATGTGTTATTGTATTAGTATCATTTGGTATGGATAGCAATCTGTAATCTGCATCTAAAACATATCAATTTTTATTTTTTAAAAGGCCAAACATAAACCATTAATGGTAATAATAAATGCTTGAAGGAGCTTCTTTTTGATATATTTATCCCCATCACTGATATATTTTAAAGAAAGTAGCCATTTAAGTCTTCCTAAAACATTTGTATCTATGCATATATAATTTAAGTTATATACATATATATTTAATAGCTTATGTATTTATATTTGAAGAAGATTTTATAGAATTTGGGGGAAAAAATCTAACAAAATTGCTTCTCTATGGCATAGAAATATATAACTTCTCCCAAGAATTGAAGGATAAAATTTCAAGATAAGGTTTTTCTTTGTTGCTAAAAAAAAACATAAAATAAACTGTCATTCTAACAGTAATACAGAAAATGGAAAAGTTTCTGAATTTCTTTTACTTTAAATAGTGTCCTTTTTCAGATAAGGCATGGTGGCTTGTGCCTATAATCCTAGTCCTTTTAGAGGCTGAGGTAGGAGGATCCCTTGAGCCCAGGAGTTCCAGGCTACAGGTACTTTGATTAGTGAATCTAGCAAATAGTTTCTTTCTTACTTTGAAATGATGGTCTTCTCATTCTACTCTAATTTTTCTTCCTTTTCTCCATTTTTATCCCTCCCTCCCTCCCTTCCTTCCCCATCTCCTTTTCTTCCTTTCTCTGTCTTTTTTTTTTTTTTTTTGAGACAGGGCCTCACTCTGTGACCAGGGCCAGTGTGTAGTGGCATCATAGCTCACTGCAACCTCAAACTCCTGGGCTCAAGTGGTCCTCCTGCTTCAGCCTTCCAAGTTAACTAGGACCACAGATGTGTGCACCACCATTCCAGGCTAATTTAAAACATTTTTTTAGAGATGGCAGTCTCACTATGCTCCCCAAGCTGGTCTTGAACTCCTGACCTCAAGCGATCCTCCTGCCTCAGCCTCCCAGGGTGCTAGGATTATAGGTGTGAGCCACTGTGCCTGCCCTCTGTCTCTTTTTTGAAAGAACCTGGCTTAGAAGGAGGGAATCACTGAGTCCTGATCTGTTAAGTGTTGTTAATAACTTTTAGTAAGACATAAGGGCCTTTTGGAGGCAAGATGTAACTTCATGTGTATTTGAGATAAGAAGTAGTGCACATTCTATTGACTTCAACACCAGAGTCATGACTAAATAACCATAAATTATGGAACATTCCAACCCTTGTTGGGAGATCATAGATCAACTTATTGGACCTCAGGAGAATTGGGTAGTGGCAATACTTATTTTGAACTCTACACACAGGGTAAGAGGTAGTATAAATGCTCTTCACTGTGCAAAAAGGAGAAGTCCATAATCTTACTTTCTTGGTAGCCTCAGTATAGTTAGAGGTCAAAACAGGAAGTGCCATTGTTAATGGGCAGAAACATAAAAGTTCTGTTCTTAAAAACACCTTGAACCTTCTTCCCCATGACAACATTTTACATGCAGGAACTTTGGGTGGGACCATATGGCTTCCTGCATTTTCTTCAATCAAAGTGGTAAAAGTTTGTTTTTATTTTAAAATATAGTTTAAAGGAAAGCTACTTAGCCATTTCAGAAGAGAACAACAGTCAGTTTCTTTTAGATTTTTATGAGCATCTGTGATCATTTGTCATATGTGGCTAAAAAATGACCAGTACTGATGAAATGCTATCTTATTTTTAGCGAAATGGCTCAGTACACTTTCCCAAAATAATTTTTAAAAAAAATCTCTGCTTCCTTCCAGGAAAGTTTTGTCCACAGCTAAATGTGGATGTATATACTTTCATGACAAAGACCATCTTTTCATCCAAATATACTGATGGCGAAAGCTTAACTGTTATGGTCTTTGAAACTGATAAAATAGAATTCCATTTCCTTAGTTCTTTGTCCATAAATACTAATAAATCATTCTTATAACACTTGTTGGATTGAAATAATATTTTTTTAATTTGACATAATATTTTAAACAAAGACAAAAATGTTATAAACCTGACAAATGAAGGGAAAGTCAGGATAGAAATAATGTACTAAATAGATATCTTCATCTCTAACCTTCCAAATTATCTTTCTTTCTTTTTTTTTTTTTTTTTTTTTTTGAGACAGAGTCTTACTTTGTTGCCCAGGCTAGAGTGCCTTGGCGTCAGCCTAGCTCACATCAACCTCAAACTCCTGGGTTCAAGCAATCCTGCTGCCTTAGCCTCCTGAGTAGCTGGGACTGCAGGCATGCGCCACCATGCCTGGCTAATTTTTTCTATATATATTAGCCAATTAATTTCTTTCTATTTATAGTAGAGACGGGTCTCACTCTTGCTCAGGCTGATTTCGAACTCCTGACCTTGAGCAATCTGCCCGCCTTGGCCTCCCAGAGTGCTAGGATTACAGGCGTGAGCCCGGCCCCAAATTTTCGTATAGCCCATGTTTTATGGTAAACAAATATTCTAGAGTGAAACTCATCATTCAAAATAAGGGTATGGATAATGTTTTTTACAAGTAGAATGAATCTAAGCTACTTTTGCTCTTTTCTTATTGTAATAAGACTTTCAAACAAGGTATACTAATACACGGAGGCCCAAATGCTTAATTAAAAGTTAATCTTAGGCCAGGCGTGATGGCTCACGCCTGTAATCCTAGCACTCTGGGAGGCCAAGGCGGGAGGATCGCTCAAGGTCAGGAGTTCAAAACCAGCTTGAGCAAGAGCGAAACCCATCTCTACTATAAACAGAAATAAATTAATTGGCCAACTAAAAATATATATAGAAAAAATTAGCTGGGCATGGTGGCGCTTGCCTATAGTCCCAGTTACGTGGGAGGCTGAGGCAGAAGGATCACTTGAGCCCAGGAGTTTGAGGTTGCTGGAGCTAGGGTAATGCCATGGCACTCTAGCAGGGGCAATAATAGTAAGCTCTGTCTCCAAAAAAAAAAAAATGTTTTCTGTCTGGTCTGTTGTAGATAATGGTATCCCTGGTCTTACTGAAAAATAAGAAGCATTTTGCAGAACTATTGAAATAGTCTAAAACAGATGGTATTGTATTGAATCTCCTAATCTAGTAATCAACTAGAATCTTTGTTTTTTGTTTTAACCATCAAAGTATAGAAAAGGTAAAGTTCTCAGACCAGAATGGACCTCACAAGAGGTCTTTTCATCCCATATGTGTTATTGCAACAGAATTTACTTGAAATGACATTTCTCATCTGCAGAAACCAAGAGAAGCAGCAAGAATCAGCAAAGTACAAGATGGAAAGGGGATAATCACAGAGCCTCAGTGTTTTGGAATTTGCTGTGATTACAGACTATTTAGTTTAGCTTCCTATCTTCCCTCTCTCCAAGATTATGGTGCTTCTGTCCACTTTTTGTTTTTATTTTTTTATTGAGACAGAGTCTCACTTTGTTGCCCAGACTAGAGTGAGGGCCGTGGCATCAGCCTAGCTCACAGGAACCTCGAACTCCTGGGCTCAAGCAATACTGCTGCCTCAGCCTCCCGAGTAGCTGGGACTACAGGCATGTGCCACCATGCCCAGCTAATTTTTCTATATATATTAGTTGGCCAATTAATTTCTTTCTATTTATAGTAGAGACGGGGTCTCGCTCTTGTTCAGGCTGGTCTCGAACTCCTGACCTCGAGCAATCCGCCCGCCTTGGCCTCCCAGAGTGCTAGAATTATAGGCGTGAGCCACCGCGCCTGGCCTGCTTCTGTGCACTTTTGGTTTTACAAGATGAGTTGAAAACTTAGTGGGCTTTATTTATGCAGTTAGAATTTTGAAATAGAAGGGAAAATTAAAAGGGAGGAAGCACTTGATCAAAGGTCTATTAAAAAACTGGGATTCTTATAGAAAGAAATTGAAAAGCTCAGAAGACTCACATTGTAAAAGTATTTTACAGTTTACAGAACACTTCCATATATAATTATTTCATTCGAACATACAGTGAAGGAAATCTAAGGTTATAGCAAGAGTTACTGGCAGATCTATGTCCATAAACCATGCATCTTGTTTGCTAGTCTGAGTCGCTTTGCATTATATTTCTCTCTCTTTCTGTTTCCATTTCTCCCTCTCCCATGAATGATTCTGATATTTACTTTATGGATGCTTAACAACCTAAAAGACTAAAAGCTTTTTGAGGGTAAGTTTAGTGTCCCATTTATCTTTGCATCTCTCGTATTGAGCAAATCCAAAGCAGGTGTTTGGTTAATGTTTGTCGAATGGGTGAATGAATGAAATAAAAATCAAAAGGCAAACAAATACAGAGAAACATCTTTTCAGATACTAAGTAAATTAAAATAGCAGATCAATATTATAGTTTTTATATAACTATTCAGAATATTGAATACTGTATTGGATACCATCCATTCATCTACCTATCATCTAGCTATATCTGGCTGTCATTTGTCTTGTTAGCCTCACTCCAAATAATACGTTTTATCATTCAGTATTATTTACAAATTCTCATAATCATAATTTAGAAAGACTTATTTTATTGACAGCATAGAAGTTAGAATTCATTCTTCAGTAGCATAAGGCTTATTGGAATACAACAAATAAAAATGGTCAGAATTACCTATAGTGTTTAGAAGAGTTTGAGACTGTGTGAAACTTATATTTATATCAGTTTTTCTTTTAAATTTATGGCTGTTATATTTCCTTTATAAATTCCACAGGTTTATGAAAACATCAGCTGATCCTTTTTATGTTATTTCATGATCATGGCTTATCCACGACTAGATTTCCACTGGTCATGCTTCCATAAAGCAAGTTTTCATATATAAAAAATATATATATTTTTACCTGCATGTCCAGGTAGAGATCCTAGCTGTGTTGAGCTTTAATTTCTGCAAAATCTCTATAAGTAAACATTTGCATATGGAATTTGGAAGAAAAGTTAGAGGAAGGACTTATTTATTGTTCATGTAAGACTGATAATTATTAGGTTCATGTACTAGGAAGATGCTGGGGAAAAAGAATATTCAAATGTTTCAAAGCCAAACTCATAAAACATATAAAAGATGACATATCCAGGATCAGATCGAGATTCTCTAGATCCATACCAAAGAAGAAAATATTGAAAAATAGCCCAAGCTGTAACGTCACCAATTTAGTCACTGCTGTCAAGAAACATTACACAATGCCATCTAGTGACGAGTGACCAATGTATGATTAATCACATATAAATGACTGGGCGAGGAGAGGGAAAATTCCCATGATTTTATATGTAAGAGGGAAAAGCCTTCTGAGAGAATTAAAATTGATAGAGATTAATTTTATTTCTCCAGGCACACTTAGCGTATGACAATTCATCACCGATCTGTAGCTTGGGGATTTTTATTTTGAAATACTATATTGCCACCTACCTCCAAATCTGCAGCTCTGCCTCCTTCTGCCGCTGCCCTTCACTATCCCCTCCACAGTTGAACTCAGAGCTGTGCGTGTTCTCCAAGCCACAGCCCCCCATCTGATGACAGGTGGTGTAGGTGGAGCGCTTTAGAAACCAGTCTCAACAAATTAAAAAAAAAAAAAAAAAGACTTCAAAAAAGGGAACCAAGATGATTCTTGAAACAATCTGTGCCAAATTAAAAATAATAACAACAATAAATAAACTTGGAAGTTCAAAGAGCAAAACTAAAATAGGGACCAGAGGAAATCATCTCTGTTTTTCTCAGCCAATGCCTGGGCAGCCCTGATGCTGTCTTGTTTCTTGTACCAAATCCTCCTTGAAAATGCCAGAGACCTTGCTGTAAATGGCTGTAGCATTATGCCCTAAGGGGAATAATTTTCTTCAACATTTCTCATCTTTTGTAAACAGATGGCATAGCTTTTCTTTCTTTTTTTTTTTAAAGACAAAAACCAACAATCTGTCAACTGTGGAATTCTTATAGTCCAATAGTTTCTTTTGGTTAATTTTTCACAATTAAATTAACCAGTGTTGCTGCCATAAATACATTTAAGAAAATGAGACACTTTGCTGCCTTCACATAGATCTGTTTAAAACTCAGTAGGAAGATTTCAGTTGCCTTAGAAAAATATCAAGTTATCCAACTTTGTGAAGTGAAAAGAAAACCTTATCAAAATCTCCAGCTTCGAGTGCTTTTTAGTTGTTTTCTTTTTATTGTTGCCTACATGCTGTGATTGGAGCACAATGTGTGGAAATTGCATAACCATTATTTCCACAAATCAAAGCTATTGAGAATGGGGAAGGCCATGTGGAGCTGCTGCATGCAATGTTGATTAAAAAAATTCCACTCTGCCTTTATGTCTACAGTCTTCTCTTTTAAGTATCAATTGTTTCGTCAGTCTTAAGCATCCCTATGATTTGTTTTGTTTTTAAACTAAAATCAGAATTAGTCACGGGTCAAATAACTTTTTTGAATAGTATTTTCTCTATGTTTCTTATATTTTTCATTAGTTCAACTTTATTACTTTTAATATTTTGGGCTAAGGGCCCTTAAGTATTAGAATCTTCAAGAAAACTTGCAGTGCAATTTCAACGTCTCAGGGGTAAGTTTTGGTGTCCTTAGCCCAATTCATTTCCAGGTTTATAGAACCTAGG
The DNA here is from genome assembly GCF_040939455.1 of Microcebus murinus. Lineage (NCBI taxonomy): Eukaryota > Metazoa > Chordata > Mammalia > Primates > Cheirogaleidae > Microcebus > Microcebus murinus. The sequence goes on along the minus strand of NC_134111.1, from coordinate 69,705,865 downwards.
GAGAGTTCTTTCACTACCTTTCTCACATTTAAAATAGTACTCAGTCAGATGGCTATTTAGGTCAAAGAGAGCCCGAATGCATCGTGAGTTAGTGAAGGAAAACACATCATTCCTGGCTTTCTGTGTTCCTCTTTTGCTGCTGCAGAGATTTGCTTGTACTACTCAAATAACCACACTTCTTTCCTGAGAGCCATAGCTACTGCTGAGAACTCAAAACCTCCCTTTCCAGTGAACACATCTGGAGTTGGGTTGGGGATGGGACAAGGATCTCTAACATTGTCTTGTAAGTCAGAAGGTGAAAATGAGTAATTTGCTTATGAATGAAAGATTTGGTTTGAGAAATTCTGCTGGGGTATTCTGTTAGCCCGTTCAGGTTAGACTCATTTAGGGAAGTAATAGTCTGCAAAAAAAGGCATAAAATTTAGGTATGCTTTGACACTTTCCAGTATCTGCAAAGTAATGAGAATAAGTATCTTTTTAAATTTCTATATTTATGATCAAAGATTATTGTCTTCTAGAGTGTTTCTCCTCAAAAAAGTGTTTCAGTGTTCTATAAAGTAAATTTCAGAAAATTTAAGGCCAAAATAGCAATTATAGCCGGAGTTTATGATCAGTTATATCATCTTATTTTGAATCACGGCAGCAGCTTTTCTTTCATCTTTAAATTTGGTGCCGTTTTCTTCCTATCATTTTCACCCCTGGGTTTTTTTCTGGTTAGAGATGTATATAATTGCCTTTCTGCCCACATCCTCTTCTAAAAGAATCTGTTCTCCTGCTGAACAGATGGGCCTAGTTGTCCATGTTTATATCATATGACCCTACTCCTCTGGCTGTTAGGATTGGATTATTGTGTGAGACTCACCCTGAGAGCCAAGCCATAGGTTAAGCCCAGACAATTAGATGATATTGTTTGAGAATTTTTCACTAAGATACAAAAGTCATAGATGGATAATGGGAATTGGAGTTGCAGGGTCCCAGATATTTGGTGTGGGAGTTGTTCTATGGCAAGCTTCAGCTATGTGTAAATCAAATTAGGAAGGAACCTAAAATAAAATCCTTACAAATGGAGCTAGCCTAAGAAAGTACCATAGCATGCAGAGAGAAGCAGTCACAGGAGCCCTACTTGACATTGAAAAATTCCTTCTCACCACCCAGAGCCTTTCTACTTTCTAAATAAACATTACATTTTCTAGCTTGAGGTGGGTTGCATTGCCCACCGCCAGAGATCATCCCTGATTGTTTTAAACTACTCAGCAATATCCCCTCACCTTGTCCATGTGAACTGTGTGAACCTACCTTCAGGGTAGGCATGTGAACCAGTTATGGACAATAAAGTTAAGGAGACAGTTGCTGGAGTTTTTGAAAAAGAAAATTCCTCTCTATTTATGGGAGTTGCTTTAAAAGTAATCTCTGTTTTTGGAGATATGAACTAGGAAGCATGTAACTGTAGTTGGTTCTGACTACCATTGGGGAAGACAACATAAGATAAAAACTGCATCATGGAAGATAGAGTGCAGCAATGGAAAGAAAGTAGGTCTTTGTTGACATTATGGAGTTATTGGTTTCCTTAAACCTTTCCCAGTGTTTTGACTCAGTTGTGGGTCAATAAATTCCTTTAATTGCTTTTTTCCCTTTTTTTTTTTTTTTTTTTAGATACGGGGTCTCACTGTCTTGCTTTGTCACCCAGGCTGGAATGTAGTGACATGATCATAGCTCACTATAATCTTGAACTTCTGGGCTCAAGCGGTCCTCTCACCTCAGTCTCCCAAATAGCTAGGACTACAGGGACTATAGGTGTGCACTGTGCCTGGATAATTTTTAAATTTTTTGTAGAGATAGGGGTCTTACTATGTTGTCCAGGCTGGACTCAAACTCCTGGCCTCAAGTTATCCTCCCACCTTAGCCTCCCAAAATGCTGGGATTACAGGCTTGAGCTGCTGCTCCTGACCCCTTTAATTGTTTAAACTGTTTGGTTGGATTTTTTTTTACTTGCAATTGAATTCTTAAATTTAAGTGAGACTGATGATTTTCTAGGTCTTAGGAGATCAAGCAATGCCTTGAATATCACTGATCTCTAAGTGGAGCAGTCCTTAGCACCATTTTCTCCATTGTGTTTTGCCTGGTTCTGTACCACACAGCAGTGTGCCTGGCACATATTAGTTGCATCATTGGTATTTATTAAATGATAAATCCCCTCCTCTCTTACTCTCTTAGTAATGTCATCAGCATACAATCTTTGAAAACGGTGGATTTCAGGGAGGCATCTTCAGGTTGTGTGAAGTGATCTTGGAGAAGATTAAAGACAACTATTAATGAAACCATAGTGGATAAGGAAGAAGTCAATCAACTTCATCGAGCCTGGGAAAAATAAAGTGATAGTGCTATGCAAACAGACAGCAGAACACCTACTTCCTTATTATAGATTTTCTATAGGCATCTTCATTCCTACCTTGATAAGACCCTGTCTTCTGTGTTTGAAATGCAAGTAGATAGAAAAAAAGATTATATTTTCCCATAGTCAAAATTAAGGGGTGTATCTGGAACTTTGATATATTGCCTTACTTAACCGTGACAATCCTACCTTGTGGGTATCATTAATTCTATCATATAGATGGGGAAATTGAGGAGGAGAGATTAATTTGTCCAAGTTAGTAAGTGACAGAACTGAGATTGTAATTAAAAGGTCCACTATGACTTTATGATAATTAACAAATGTGATGAATTTGTGACCTCTCTGGCCTTGCCAGGTCTGAAGCTCTTGCTGAAAGGATGTCACAGCATGCACAGGATGTCTCTGGAAAAATCAGAAGCAGCTAGTAACAGTGGTCCCCTCCAGGGATGCTAACTCAGTGGCTGGGAGTGGGAGATATTTATTTTCCACTGTCCAGTGTTTTTGTGCCTTTTGAAGTTTGAACCATATGATTATATTACTTTATTGAAAGAAGTGACGAATTTAGAAAAAAAATTATACCATGGAAATTTTTATCTAATAAAATGATAGGCTTGTAATAGATGATTTAGAATTCCCTTTCAGCTATAAAATTATTTTATTGTGTGATTCCATAAAAAGGCCTCCCAGTTTTCGAGACTACAAAGATTTCTGCACTGAATGTTCTCCCAAACCATTGAAACTGGATCTTTAAAAAGGTCACCTATATTTTTTGGCAGTATCAATGGCTTAAAAAAAAATCAGATAAATTAAATTAAATTTTGGAAGTTAAGCTTCAGATTCAAATTAGGCCAAATGTCTCCAGGGTCCAATAAAACCTAAAGAGACCTGCCAGTATTTTCACTTGAAAGGACAACTTTGTTGTGATTAACACCAAACTACCCAAGGAGTGGCTAGAGCAGCAGTTAAGAGTCCAGCAATTAATCACTCAAGATATCTCCCATGGGTGTGGACAAGCTGGAGGGAAGCATGCTTTGCACATTTTATTTTCTCAGGAACACAGCAGGCATCTTGTAAAATCACTAGGATAGACCCCATAACCAAAACAAAGAAGGATAAAAAAAAAATTCATGTACATAGGCACTGGCAGTTTGCCTTCATTCTCTAATGACAAACCCTACGGGAGACAGGAACCCCTTGGAGTCTGACCTTGCCTCTTCCTACTGAGGACAGTTTAGTATGTGTATGTGTGTGTTTAAAGCAACTGCTTCACATTTATGAAATCTTCCAACTGTCAGCCATACCAGTGGTACGTTATCATAATAAGCTTGTTGATCAAGCATGGCACAATTTTTCAGTACATCTTCTTGAGCGTTCATGTTTTTGATAGCCTGAACCAACAAAAACAATGAAAAAGCTTTTAATGCAATGGAATTAACATGACTATGAGCTATGCAGCTAAGCTCCACTGTTTTTAGCATTGAAGATAGTCACATCTAATTTTGCTGCTATAGAAAGCAAATCAGTTCTGCTAACTGAAGCCCACAGTATTTTGCACGTTATTTTTCTGAATCCCTCTGTCTATTTCAGTGCTTGAAATGCTAAAAAATTCTGCCCCAGTGTTCTTTCTGGAAGAGTCTGTGTGCTGCCTTTTGATCTCTGCTACTGGTTCACAAGTCACTCTTGGCTGAAGTTATAAAGCAAGAGAAGGGATTTTATATATGGACTTTTGTATTGTTCTTCTTTTCACTATACTGCATTTCCTCTTCTGAGGCCACAGAATTGTGCTCCAAATTGTAACAGGAGGAGGCAATGCCAGCCTTTGCTAAGACCTCAGAACTATAGGAAGAGGATCCCTGAGTGGGATTCCTGTATGAAAGGCATTTCTGCCCTTTTGTGTATCCCCGGAATCTTAACTTTCATGAGAGAAGAATAGAAATGCAACAATGGAAAAATTCACTGTCTACTTGTGGCTGTCAATTTAATAAACCTGAAGGAAATGTCACAGTCGTGATTCTGTCTGTTTTTGCTCACATGGGGCTTCTGTAGATAAGCCTGTCTATGTCAGGCCAGGAATTCCACGTAACCAGCCTAGATTTCACAATGGTGGAGCTGAATGGAACACTCTACTTTGTGTTATTGTCAGACATATTTTTGCCAATGCTGCTATTAGGCCTCATGGAGCAATGTAAACTGGCCAATCCAACAGATTTCTCCCCACATCTTTAATCTTATCTATCAAATTTAGCAAAACTTTCCATTCATTCCCCTCTATTCCAATTTGATCAGAGCTTGAGAGCTTGTCTCATGGAGTTTCATAGATTTAGTTGTCTCATTTAAATCACCACCATGAAAATCCCCTGGATCTTAAGATTAATGTAAACTTTAGTCTACAATGTGATTTCTTTCCTACCTGTGGCCTGACTTCTATTCCCTTTGTAATTGTTTAATGGAAGAAGGTAAAATCCTTTGGGAAAAATAGTTCACAACTTTGCCTGTCTCATCTGGAGACCTCTGCCCCATTCTGCTTGTTACAGTTTTATAAAAGCATCGAGACTTTCCTTAATGAAAGTCTCTGTCATGAACTTCGCTGAACTCAAATCAAAAGGCCAGAATACATAAAACCGATTAATTCATGAAGCCCCTTAAGGGAAATCCTTAACAGTCTGTAGCTCAAGTGCTATGTTATTTTGAAATACAGATGAAAATGCCTTCCTTAAAGGGATGTTTTATGATAAATGAGATAATGTATATAATGAGTTCTGAGTTCCTAGAGCAAAAGTCCAATATAAGGGAGCTATTATTATTTATTATTACCATCCAGATGCTGGAACTATATATTTCCCAAGGACAGAATGAAATATAGGACAGATGTAAAAATTCCAGATTATCAGCAGGCTCTAGGGAAACTGGCATATGGTGGGTATCCTTTGATAAATATGCTAAATACATATTTATATGATAAACTGACTAGTGAAATTAGAGAGATACCTTTGAGAGCTGTCACCAGAATACAGGGAGTCCCCCGTGCTCTGATAAGGGGAGGAGAATTCTACAGGGGGTAGATGGGTTCTTGCCAGTGTTTGGAATAGGCCCCTTCCCTTACTGTAGCTGGAAGCAATGATTAAGAAAAGAACCATGCTACTGAGGCTCTTTTATCCACTGTTAGTGGGAGTGAAACTTGGCAACCCTTTAAGAAGGCAATTTGGCAATATCTACCAAAATTGCGAATCCATACACCCTTTGACCCAGCAATTCTATGACTAGTAATTTGCTCTATGGATATACTTGCATTGCAGCATTGTTTATAACAGCAAAAATTAGAAACCATCTAAATGTTTGTTAATAAGAGAATGATTATATAACTTGTACACACATTCAATTTTATATTATGCAATAAAAAAAGAATAAGGAAGATTTTTATCTACAGGATAAAAAGGATCCCCAAAATATGTTTTTCAACAGGATGTAAAGCAATATGCATGGTATGATTGCACTTGTGTAAATAAGACAATGTGCATAAGCTGGGATAGATACATATTCTTATATGTATCTACACCAAATAACTATTAACTGTGGTTAATTTGGGGGAGAGAAATTTAGATTATGGTTTTGTAAAAAAAAGAAAAAAGAAAGTTAGAATTATGAAAAATAAAAAGGAAAACCCTTTCCTTTTATTTCACATTTTAAAAAACCATATATACATATTACCTTAACTTTAAAAATAATTTATTTTTAAAGAAAGAAGGAATCCTGTTTTCCTTCCACTGCAGCTCAGAAGAAGCACGTGAAAAGCTGTTGCTATTGGGCGGCTCACACCATGGCCATTATTTCCTTCACGGAAGCACCTTTATACATCATGGGGGCTCTAGAAATCAAGTCATTGCAGAGTGATTTGATCAGAACCAGTTGGTTTACATCTAAAACATCTGTGAGGTCAAATTTCTCTTATTCTCTAAGTTAGGGGGAGGGTGAAGGGATAAAATAGTATATTTTCCAATCTCATCACCTGAGATTTTGTTAAAAAAAAATCTATTTGCCTTAAGTGGTGACCTAAAATATACCCGTGACTATGTAATTGATGGTCACAAATCTTCATTTCTAATTTTTTTTTTTTTTTGAGACAGAGTCTCGCTTTGTTGCCCAGACTAGAGTGAGTGCCATGGCGTCAGCCTAGCTCACAGCAACCTCAAACTCCTGGGCTCAAGCAATCCTGTTGCCTCAGCCTCCCGAGTAGCTGGGACTACAGGCATGTGCCACCATGCCCGGCTAATTTTTTCTATATATATTAGTTGGCCAATTAATTTCTTTCTAATTATAGTAGAGATGGGGGTCTCGCTCTTGCTCAGGCTAGTTTCGAACTCCTAACCTCGAGCAATCCGCCCACTTAGGCCTCCCAGAGTGCTAGGATTACAGGCGTGAGCCACTGTGCCCAGCCTTCATTTCTAATTGTTATACATTTATTAAAGATTGTAAGTGTCTCTGTCATAAAACATCTGTTCTTTCCATAATTAACAATTTTAGCTTGACCATGTACATATAAAGTAACACTCTTCCAAGAACAATATAAAAACCTAACAGGTATTATTTCCTATGATAGCCTTTGTTATTTGAAAGTCAGTATATAGGCTGGGTGTGGTGGCTCATGCTGTAATCCTAGCACTCTGGGAGGCCACGGTGGGAGGATTGCTAAAGGTAAGTTCAAGACATGCCTAAGCAAGAGTGAGACCCTGTCTTTACTAAAAATAGAAAAAATTAGCTGGGCAACTAAAAAAATAGAAACAATTAGCTGCACATGGTGGTGCACTACTCGTGAGGCTGAGGCAGGAGGATTGCTTGAGCCCAGAAGTTTGAGGTTGCTGTGAGCTATGATGACACCACTGCACTCTAGCCTGGGCAACAGAGTGAGACTCTGTCTGAAAAAAAAAAAAAAAAAGTCATTATGTAATATATATTTGTGAAAAGGCACTTACTATAAACAATTGACAAAATGTACAATTATGGAGGAATTTTACACTTTAATTTGTTACAACAAATGCATCATGCAAAAACAACTTCAAGTTTCTCATTTTAAAGGAATTTAAAACTTGTTGCTAAAATGAATCACAGTACAGTCATGTTGGACACACACTAAGTACATAGTTATGAGTCATAGTTAGAAAATAAGTCATTTACGAGCATAGTAAGTTGATCTTTATCATTAACTGAATCTTCATTTTAGGTTCTTATACAACATGCAAGAGTTAGGGAGCAGAAATAATCCTCAAACTGTTTTTCACTTGAAGTATGCTTACATTGAAACAACACCCTTTGACAAGGGCGAACCCAGTACTCTTGTGTGTGCCATATAAACCTCCCAGGGAAGTTTTACGATAGGTGTGCAAAACCACTGTGATATAATTGAAGGAATAAAATCTTGCTCTCCTGCACCTCGACCCACTTCGGCTGACCTTGAGACCACCTGATATAATTGATGTGTGAAATCATTGTCTTGCTTTTGTACATAAAGCTTTGTGACACTTGCCCCCATAGATCAGAATTGCTTCTTCTTTTTTTTTTTTAATGCTTTTTAAAAATTATAACGAGCTTGCTTTTTCTTCATGTTGTTGACAGAGGAGAGCAAAGTATGATAATTGTATGAAGCTACAGAGCAAGAGTTCTCAACATGTGGTCTCTGGATCAGCAGAACTAGAAAGCATGTTAGAACTAATTCTTGGACCTCACTCTAGACCTACTGAGTCAGAAAGTGGGTGTGAGACCCAGCAATCTGTATTGTAACAATTCTCAAAGTTTGAAAGCCCCTTCTGTATAGGAATACTTTCAGTGTGGGATTAAGTACCACAAAATGTCTTGCCCTGCTTTTGTGATATTTTCGATCCTCTCATGAAAGCATATCTACTGACTTGATCTACTCACTTCTGAGTGATTACTTTGAAAAGTCAGATACTCAGACTGCTTGCATGGGGATCAAACAAAGAACGTGTAAAATGCAGATTTCTGAACCTTTCTGTAGGCAGGGCCCGAAAATCGGCATTTTAAGCACATAGCCTAATCCATTTTCACATACACTGACATTCTCACTCCAGTGCTATAGTATTTCTTGAGGCAGATTCTTATTTAGTTCGTATTGTAACCATCTTACATTTTCTTTTTGACATTTTCTTTTTGCCCTGGCTCTCTCTCTGCCATTGTCACTATGTCTATTGTTAGGAAAGGGCAGGCAATGTTGAAAGGTAGCGGTGGAATTGGGGAAGGTGATAAAAATAATAATTTTTTTGTTAATTTGTGTTACCTACTTGACATGTTTCCCCCAGATCAACTTGCATGAAAAACAGGAAGCTGACAAAATTAGAAGAAAATGCTGAATCTTCATGTTACATCTTCATGTCAAGGAAAATTCTCTCTGTTATGAACATACACAAGGAGGAGTAAACATCAGCCGGCTGTGAGGAGGCTGTGCCACGGCTTCCTGCCGGCCTCCTGCTGGGCCGAGCTCACAGAGAGAGTCCCACCAACCGAAGCACCAAGCCAGAGGGCTCTCCATTTGTCTTTATGTTTTGACCTCTCTAAAGAGTCAGCATTCAAAACAACACTTCATCCTGAGATTGTTTTTATACATTCCTTGCTGTTTTTTGTTATCCTTCCTGCTAGGAACTTTCCAGGCTTTCTAGAAACTTCCTTCTCATGGCCACTGCTTGTGTGCCGCTTTCCTTGGGCTTCTTTCCTTGGCATTCTCTTTTGCCAAATTCACTCTGTCTCTCTCTTTTCCCCGCCCTCTTCTCTCTCTTTTAAGATTATTATTATTTTATTTATTTATTTTTTAGACAGAGTCTCGCTGTGTTGCTCGGGCTGGAGTGCCATGGCGTCAGCCTAGCTCACAGCAACCTCAAACTCCTGGGCTCAAGTGATCCTCCTGCCTCAGCCTCCCGAGTAGCTGGGACTACAGGCATGCGTCACCATGCTCGGCTAATTTTTTTCTATTTTTAGTTATTTGGCTAATTTCTTTCTATTTAAAGTAGAAACGGGGTCTCGCTCTTGCTCAGGAAGATTATTAAATACTATGGGTCAGGCATTCTTCTAAGTACAGTATGTAATATAACTCAGTTAGTTTTCACAGCCTTTCACATTTGAGGGAACTGAAACAAAGAAGTTAGGTTCATTTGTCACATAGCTAGTTAGGGACTGAGCTAAGATTCAGACCCTAGCGTTTTGGCTCCAGAGCCTATGCTCTTAACCCCTCAATCACACACCTTCTTTTCTTGTTTCACAAGCCCATTTGAGCGAGCTTATCTATTTCTTTAGCTTCGACTTGGAACTATAAGCTCCTTTATTTGATATCTCTAATGCCAATCGCATCTGTCATCTGAGTTCTGGTTTCGTGGTCTCTGCTGCTCAGTGGACAACTTTTCTAGTATTTCCCCTTGGCCATTAAACTGCTGGTAACCCTATAACTGCACTCGTTATCTTTCCTGTCTCTATGCAATGTCTTAGTTTATGTTGTCTCTATTCTCCTCGTCACCAATGCAAGAAACCTAGGAGCTGTCCTACAGTTTTCTGCTCCTAGACTGTGCACATCTAATTGATGATTGAGTCCAGTTTATTCTACCTCTTTATCATTTTTATTTCATTTCTGTTCCCTTCTCTTCTTCCCTACTGCTACCACAGCCACACTTGGGGATTATAGTAAATATTATTCTCATTCGTTTGAGCAAAGAATTAGTTTTTACCTTATGATATTGTGAGCCTCTTAACTGATAATGTTCTTTTCTTTGAAACAGTAATTTTATTACTGTTTTCAATTCTATTCTGTGTTACTCTACCCACAGTAAACTATTTGCAGTTCCTGCAAATTTGCCAACACATATATGTGTGTGTTTACGTAAACACATCTGGACTCTTGTCTATGCCGAAATGCCTTTTCTTACCTTGCCTTCTTGACAAATATTTTCCGAGTCTCAGTTCGGGGTCATTTTGTTCTGGAAATTGCTAATGCCAGCTAACTTTTGCCACCTCAATATGACAATATACTTTTCAGGTTTTAACACCTATTGTCCTTATTTGCTTAAATATTTTTGTTCCTTCTGAAATGTAATCTCCTTGGGATCAGAGACTGTATCTTATCTTTCTATTCTCAGTGGCCTAATATAAGACCCAACTTTAGAAGGGTCTCATGAAGTGATTCTACAAATAATAATAGTCATTCTTACTGAGCAAGTACCATGCATGTGACAATGACATTTCGGCAAAGCCCACATAGACCACTTCTATATTTTGGAGATTTTCATAACTTTGTAATAATTTTTAATCATTTTAAGCCCTGTTTTTCATTTTTCATTAAGCCCTGTTAATCATTTAAGCCCTGTTTTTCTGCAATAGTAATAGAACAACCCTTACAAAAACAAGTATGTGTCACATGGTGATTCCAAGAAGGAGGGAAGTTGGGGAAAACCACATCCTGCTCTCAAAGGAACCAGTGAAGACCATGAGTAATGTGACCTGAGGCGGTTTATCAGCAGTGAGTGAGCCGCTCATGAAAACGACCAATTCTCTGTCACAGTAGAATCAGGCATTCTAGGCTCATTTGTGGGAAAGGGACCCCATAGAGCAAGAAATTGCTTTGATGTTCTCAGTCTTAGTTTCCTAGGGCTGCCATAACAAGGTACCACAAACTGGGTGGCTTAAACAACAGTGATTTTGTTTTACAGTTCTACAGGGTGGACATTGGAAATCAAGGTGTAGGCGGGGGTGGTTACTTTTTAAGGCCCCGAGGGAAAAACTCACTGGCTCCTCTTTTCTAGACTCCAGTGGTTGCTGACATACTTGGCATTTCTTGGCTTGTAGCTGTACTTCTCCAGTCTCTGTCTTCACTGTCACACGGCCATGTCCCTCTTTTTATTAGGATACCCTAATCCAATATAACCTCATCTTAACTATATTGCAAAGACCTTCTCATTCACAGGTTCTAGGGGTTCAGAGTTGAGCATATATTTTTGGGGGACACAATTCAATTCACAACACTCCCTCAAATCCTCTTGGACCACAAGCTCAGCATAGAGGCTTTTTTGCTTCATAGGTGGTGGTGGTGAGGATTATAAAGAGATGAACATGGCCAGAGAATCTGGGGTTCTGTGTCATAAGTTGTTCCTCCATCTTCCCATTTCAGGTGGATGAAGCTAAGAGGTATTTTTGTTTTGTTTTGTTTTTTGAGACAGAGTCAGGCTCACTCTGTTGCCAAGGCTAGGGTGCAGTGGAGTCATCATAGCTCACTGTAACCTCAAACTCCTGGGTTCCAGCCATCCTCCTGTCTAAGCCTCTTGAGTAGCTGGAACTACAGCTGTACCTCACCATGTCTGGCTAACTTTTGTATTTTCAGTAGAGATGGGGTCTCACTCTTGCTCAGATTGGTCTTGAACTCCTGAGCTCAAGCAATCCTTTTGCCTTGGCCTCCCAAAGTGCCAGGATTATAGGCATGAGCAACTGCACCCAGTCAAAAGTATTATTTCTTAATTTTTATTGTGTAAGATTTCTGAAATCGTATTTGAAGTAAACATATTTTGAGTTTAATAATTTAAAAAATTCTAAAACATATATTTGCTATAAAGAGCTGGTCAGAAGTTTATATCCTTTTTAGATTTTCAACGAATTTAAATGATCTCCAAAATCACTTAACCATTAGAAAATTAAATCAATGTGCCAAAAATCATATTTCCACGAATAATAGAAATAAAGGAGAGTATATGATAGATAAGCTAAAGAATGATAAAATAGCGGATTTGAAAGAGCTCTTAAAGGTTTTCTAGTTTAGGTTAATGAATCCTGCCTTCTTCTGTGGGTAAAGTGAGCCCCACCTGAACAGTTTTTTCCAGAGTTACCCAGCTAGTTAGTGGGCACAATTTAGACTATATTTCAAGTTTATTAAATTCTAATTTATTATTCTTTTCAGTATATCACAGTGCATTTTTCTCTTCATTATTAGATATTTTAGCATTTAGTTTTAGCTTTTCTAAGAGAAAGTGAACTCACAAAAGGAATCTAGGTTCTGAATTTCCCAGTGTATAGTTAGGTTAGTAGGTGGAATTAAGAGTATATTTTGTTGTCCCAAATAGGCGTTCTTGATAATAAAAGAGGTGTCATTAATAATTATGTTAGGTCAACAGGTGTAAATTGTGAAGGCTTTGGGCAAACAGTTATGAGTAGCTCCCTATTAGTAGGTATTATAATGAATAGAGATGCTTCTGGGTTGTCCTGGTATTGGTTATTTCTAAATATTTTCAATGTATATATCAATTTGACTATATTACATAACCTAACAATCTAAAACAGAGGAATTCCCCCCCATAATTGTCTTTTGGAAAATCCTATAGTTTCTTCAGAAGAGAGCTCCAAATCCCCAGTTGAGAGTAATCAATTCATTAAAAATATATTTATTATTTATTACTTATCAGACATCGTTCTGGGAGCTAGAGATATGGTAATGAAGAAAATAGACAAAAACCTCTATGTTGTTAAGGTTTACATTTTAGTCATGAAAAACAAAGGTGATCATATTAACCTATACAATTAGCAAGATTTGGGTTTTGCATTGCTTTTTTTTGGTAATGGTGATAGTAGTATTATGAAGCATCTCCATTCTTAGGCCAGAACAAATTCCTTGGTGACCCATGCCATGTACTATAAAGCAGTAAATTGAGATGTGGTCAGGGATGCAATTGGGATCATAGCTCAGACAGGTTTTTTTTTGTGTGTGAGAATACTGAGCAATATGGCAACTACGCTATGGCCTTGAACTCTCTAGTCTTATAGTTTGATCCAGTGAGCTGATAAGTTTACAAAAAAGGAAACTCATTTGTTTAGCCCAAGGGAAACATTTTGCCAATTTTACAGTTGGATAGTTTCGTTTTAAAAAAATGCATTAGTAGTTATCTCAGTATTAAGATTTCCCATAAATTAAATCTGTGTGGATTTCCAGCTGAGTTAGAATTTTACCGAAATGATAGAGTCCTACTAATTACTATGTTAAGTAAATCCTCATGCTCTCTGTAAATAACATAGGTGGTAATTTACCCTTCTGTAGATGTATAAATTAAGCCACCGGGAGGTTAAGTAATTTGCTCAAGGTCACAGTATGTGGCAGGGTAGAAATTGAATCTAAAAGCTTTGATGCCTAATTTTTTTAAAGTCAAATAATCTCTTTTCCTACATTTAGCTGTATCTAATAATTGGTATGTATATATTTATAAATAATTCATTTACCTATCTATCATAACATAAATATTATAATATCAATTTAATATTAGAAGAGCTATGGTTTATTCCAGCAAGAGCTACTGAATGATTATTTTATTCTAATGATCCTCAAGAACAGATGACCTCAGGGAGGTGGATGAGTTTTAGGTCAAGAAACATTTACATTCCCAAACTTATTGGGGTATTTGTGCAGTAGCATTTAGGAAAAATGTAATTAAACTTTTCTTATTAAGTTTTATTCTCCTCTTAGGCCTACTCTAGGCAAGAGTGGCCTGTGAGTAGCCTTTCTGGGCTACACATAATGCCTGGTAGTCACTTTCTGAAACTTGATGAGGTCCCGGAATTTGGGAGTTAGGTATAGTTAGGTATATAGGACAAGTTTTCACTCTTCTATATTATAGGATAATATCATCCCTAACCCAAATTATGAACAAGAAAGTCCAGTTGTGTATTTATTAGCACCATAATCACCACTATCATCTAAATATAGTTAGGCTCTCACCTGCATTTAAATGTGTATGCCATCTATAGTGCTAGATGAAAAAAAAACAAAATGAAACAAAGACCCTGAAATACGGCTCTAACTTTTGCAGAATAAAGATGAGAAGCCATTCTGAAATTCTCTTGTGCCCTACAATAATGAACTACAATAATTTTCTTCCAGCTACTCATTCATCCAAGCACTTTTTTTTTTTAAATTAAAAGACAAACAGGTTTAAGGATGTCAATGAGTACAAGTTGTATATACAACATGGCTTCTAAAGAGAAAGTCTGCAATGGTTTTTCTTAAGACCATAGGCCCAGAATAGCAGATGTGAATATAATATCTTAGACCAAACCAAAAAGTTCCGAACACCGAACTAACAAAACTCACACAGGCACTATTTCTTCTACACAAAAGCATATCTCATTTTATTGTTTCTCTCTTTGTTGTGCTCGGCAGATAGTGCTTTTTTTTTTTTTTTTTTTTTTTTTTTTTTTTTTTTTTTTTACAAATTGAAGGTTTGTGGCAACCCTGAGCCCAGTAAGTCCATAAGCTCCATTTTCCCAACTCCATGTGCCCACTTCATGTCTCTGTGTCATGTTTTGGTAAATCTTACCACTTTTCAAATCTTTTCATTATTATTGTATCTATTACAGTGATCACTGATATTACTATTGTAACTGCTTTGGGATGGCATAAACTGGGCCCATATAAGAGGGTGAACTTGATCAATAAATGTTGTGTGTGTTCTAACTGCTCCACTCACTGGCCTTTCTCCTGCCTCTCTCTCTCTCTTTGGGCCTCCGTCCTCCCTGAGACACAATAGTGAAATTAATCCAATTAATAACCTATATAGTGGCCTCTGGTGTGCAAGCGAAAGGAAGAGTTGCATGTCTCTCACTTTAAATCAAAAGTTAGAAATGATTAAGTTTAGTAAGAGAGGCATGCCAAAAGCTGAGATAGGCCTAAAGCTAGGCCTCTTGTGCCAAACAGTTAGCCAAGTTGTGAATGCAAAGGGAAAGTTCTTGAAGGAAATTAAAAGTTCAACTCCATTACACATGAATGTTAAGAAAGCAAACCAGTCTTATTGTTGATATGGAGGTAGTTTTAATGGTCTGGATAGAAGATCAAACCAACCACAAACATTCCCTTAAGCCAAAGCCTAATCCAGTACAAAGCTCTAACTCTTCAATTCTATGAAGGCTGAGAAAGATAAGGACACTGCAGAAGAAAAGTTTGAAGCTAGCGAGGTTGCTTCATGAACTTTAAGGAAAGAAACCATCTCCATAACATAAAAATGAAGCACTAAGTGCTGATGTAGATGCTGCACAAAGTTATCCAGAAGATCTAGCTAAGATTATTGATGAAGGCGGCTACACTAAACAACTGATTTTCAATGTAGGTGAAACAGCATTCTATTGGAAGAAGATGCTATCTAGGACATTCATACCTAGAGAGAAGTCAGTACCTGTTTTTAAAGCTTCAAAGGACAGGCTGATTCTCTTGTTAGGGGCTGGTGACTTTAAGCTGAAGGCAGTGCTCATTTACCATTATGAAAATTCTAGGGCCCTTAAGAATTATACTGAATCAACTCTACCTGTGCTCTATAACTAGAACAACAAAGCCAGATGACATCTGTTTATAGCTGTTTATAATATGGTTTGTTGAATATTTTAAGCCCTACACTGTTGATACTTACTGCTCAAAAAAGAAAAAAAAAAAAGACTCCTCCAAAATATTACTGCTCATTGACAATGCACCTGGTCACCCAAAAGCTTGAATGGA
Source organism: Microcebus murinus (assembly GCF_040939455.1). Classification (NCBI taxonomy): domain Eukaryota; kingdom Metazoa; phylum Chordata; class Mammalia; order Primates; family Cheirogaleidae; genus Microcebus; species Microcebus murinus. The sequence goes on along the minus strand of NC_134111.1, from coordinate 69,689,960 downwards.
GATGTACAAAGAGATTAACGTTTTCATACCTGCTAACACAACATCCCTTCAGCAGCCCATGGATCCAAGATTAATTTTAACTTTTAAGTCTTACTATTTATGAAATATATTTCATAAGGCTATACATGCCATAGATAGTGATTCCTCTGATGGATCTGGCAAAGCAAATTGAAAACCTTCTGGAAAGGATTTGCTATTCTAGATTCCATTAAGAACATTCATGAGTCATAGGAGAAGGTCAAAATATCAACATTAACGGGAGTTTGGAAAAAGTTTGATTCCAACCCTCATGTATGACTTTGAGGGATTCAAGGCTTCACAAGAGGAAGTCACTGCAGATGTGGTGGGAATAGCAAGAGAACTAGAATTAGAAGTGGAGCCTGAAGGTGTGACTGAATTACTGCAATCTCATGATAATTTTTTTTTTTTTGAGACAGAGTCTCGGTCTGTCACCCTTGGTAGAATGCAGTGGCATCATCATAGCTCACTGCAACCTCAAACTCCTGGGCTCAAGTGATCCTTCTGCCTCAGCCTCCCTAGTATCTGGGACTATAGGCGCATGCTACCATGCCTAGCTAAGGCTAATTTTTTTATTTTTAGTAGAGATGGGGTTTTGCTCTTACTTAGGCTGGTCTCGAACTCTTGAGCTCAAGCGATCCTCCCACCTTGGCCTCCCACAGTGCTATGATTATAGGTGGAAGCCACTGCGCCTGGCCCAAGATTCAGGTTTTATGTACTTTTCCTCATATTCATGTTTGCTTACACTCTTATCACCTTTATTCTCATTCTTTTGTTCTTCCGGTTAATGTATAACTTAGTGTTAATTTTCTTTTCTTTTCTTTTTTTTTTTTTTTTTTGAGGCAGAGTCTCACTTTATTGCCCAGGCTAGAGTGAGTGCCCTGGCATCAGCCTAGCTCACAGCAACCTCAAACTCCTGGGCTCAAGCGATCCTTCTGCCTCAGCTTCCCGAGTAGCTGGGACTACAGGTGTGGCTGTACCTGGCTAATTTTTCTATATATATTAGTTGGCCAATTAATTTCATTCTATTTATAGTAGAGATGGGGTCTTGCTCTTGCTCAGGCTTGTTTCGAACTCCTGACCTCCAGCAGTCTGCCTGTCCCGGCCTCCCAGAATGCTAGGATTATAGGCATAAGCCGCCGTGCCTGGCCATTAATTTTCTTTTGTGATCAAAAAGTTTGCAGGATATGAATCACTTCCTTCTCTGTATACTCTGTATTTCTGTAATATACTCACTGATCTTATTGTAATTTTTTTTCTCTTAAAAAATTGATCTACCTCACCAGATTGTGAACTCATTGGTAGGGCTCATGACAAACCTATCTTTTTATCCCCAGTGCATAGTATAGCCCCTGGTTACATGGTAGGGACTTTATAAACATTTGTGGAAATAAATTGATTTGGTCTATTTGCAGTACTAACAGCAGGAGGGTAAACACCTGCTACTTTCTTGTTTCTAGCACTATATACATTAATTAGCTGCTGAGTTTGGTTTTTCTAGATAAATGGTTTTCCATGTAAAGTAGGCATAATAATAGTTCCTTACCCATAGGTTAATGGTGAGAAATAAATGGGACAATATATGCAGTGTTTTGCACAGAACATAGCAAATATTCAGTTTTGGTGAGCTATTATGTAACTGGTACTTTTATTATCATTATTATTAATTTTGGTTTGATTTTGGTAATCAATACACTATATTAGATGAAGAACATAATAAGTATTGTGGAATCTTGGTTTGTGTCCTCCCAAAATTTACATTGTAATCTTAACCCCTAATGTTATAGTATTTGGAGGTGGGGCCTTTGGGAGTTAATTAGGTCATGAGGGTAGGGCTCGCATGAATAGGATTAATGCCCTTATAAGAAAAAAACATGACAGAGATGGTTTCATTCTTGGCCAGGCGAAGATACAATAAGAAGACAGTCTTCTGCAAACCAGAAAGAGAGCTCTCACCAAACACTGAATCTGCTGGTGCCCCAGACTTGGACTTCCCAGCCTCTAGAACTGTGAGAAATAAATATTGGTTGTCTTTGGTATTCTGTTATAGCATCTCAACTGACTAAGACAGAGATTGGTTGAGTTTAGCATGGAAGATGATCAAAGGAGCACAGTATCCCTTGCTATGATGTAGATGAATAAGCATCATCACAGAATGTTAGAAGCAAAAATTACTTCTGTAAACTGAAAGGCAAACAGTTTAAAAGCATAATTAAGGAGAGTTAAAACCATAATAAGGCAGAATCTATAGGGTCTAAATGAATGCCTTTTAATTGGAAAAAAATGTTTTTTTGAGACAGAATCTCACTCCTTTGCCCTGGGTAGAGTGCAGTGGCATCATCATAGCTCACTGCAACCTCCAACTCCTGGATTCAAGTGATCCTCCTGCCTCAGCCTCCCAAGTAGCTGGGACTACAGATGTGAGTCACCACATCTGGCTAATTTTTCTATTTTTAGTAGAGATGGGGTCTTGCTCTTGTTCAGGCTGGCCTCAAATTCCTGGCTTCAAGCGATCCTCCCACCTTGGTCTCCCAGAGTGCTAGCATTATAGGTGTGAGCCACTATGCTCGGCTTCATTTTGGATAGTTTTAATTTACAATGTTTAATCAGTCCTTAACTTCATCCAGTGTATTTAAAAAATAATATCAAGGCCAGCTACTCAGGAGGCTGAGGCAGGAGGATGGCTTTACCCTAGGAGTTTGAAGTTGCAGTGAGCTATGATGATGCCAATGCATTCTATCCGGGGGGACAGAGCGAGACTCTGTTTCAAAAGAAGAAAAAAATCAGATAGTGCAGTTTTTACCTCTGAAAGGTTGATTTGGTTTATTTTCTTTGATATCTTCCAAGTTTTTACTTAACTTTTTTAATATCTGGAAGACAGTATTATGCTTGTTTTAATGTCCTGGTCTGCTGATTCTAACATCTGTTCCAGTTCTGGGTTGGTATTAATTGGTTATTTTCCTGCTTATTATAGGTTGTGTTTTCTTACTGTCTTCCTTGCCTGCTTCTTTGGATGATGGAATGCTGGACATTGTAAATTTTACCCTGTTGGGTGCTGTGTATCTTTGTATTCCTATAAATATTCTTGAGCTTTGTTCTAGGATGCAGTTAAATTACTTGAAAACAGTTTAATTACTTTAGTTCTGTTTTTAAGATTTGTTTGGTGGGACTAATACAGTGTTTAGTCTAATTATTCCCCACTACTGGGGTAAGATGAGTAGTCATTTTTACCCCAAATCCCACAAATTATGAAGTTTACACAATCTGGCTGGGAAAATAGGCTATTTCTGGCCTTGCGTGAATGCTGGACACTCTTCCCTTTAACCATCTTGGATGGATATCTCCTGGCCACAGGTAGTTTCCTCAAGCTCCTACACTGATCAATATTCTGCTAAATACTTAAAAAAGATCCTTTACAAATCTCTGGGTTCTATCTCTGCTCAGCTGTCTCCCCTCTGGTACTCTGCCTTGCAAAGTACTCTGGTACTCTAGCTGCCTTGGGTCCCCTTGGATTCTCCGCTCTGTCTCCTCAAGTCAGATCACTCACTGGGCTCTGCCTGGATACCTCCTCCTTGTGCAATGTCCTGGGAACTCTGCAAAGCAGTAAGTGGCAGCTGTCACAGGGCTCAGATCATTCGTTCACTACCTCACAGGGATCACTTGGGTTTGTTGCCTGATGCTCCGGTCTTGAAAACTGTTGTTTACTATATTGTATCTGTTTTTCTCATTGTTGTTTCAGCCAGGAGAGTAAGTTTGTTCCCTGTGTTATTCCATCCTTGCTGGAAGCACAAGTTCCAAATTAGTGCCTTAAAAAAGAAGTATGTCAATGGGAGAAGAAGAGGCAATAATGCTGGTGGTACTAAAATGATAGAAATGCTTGTTGCTAGAATGTTGTTATATTATGGCTGTAAAAACAGTATTGTTGCCTGTGGTAAACAGCCTGATGAAATGAAGGGAATATGAGTGTTGAAATTGGTGGTTTGAATTCCAGCTCTGTTACTTATTAGCTGCCTGACTTTGAACAACTTACTTGTTCTTTCTGAGCCCTGTTTTTTAAAATCTATATATAAACAAAGGGGAATATGAATATCTGACTCATAGTGTTATTGTAAGGATTAGATGAGATGACATATGCAAATTGCCTGCTACAGTGTTTGGCATGTAGTAGCTCCTAAGGAAAAGTTAATTTCTTGCTTTATTTGATTTTCTTATTCCCCATTTCTTCTACAAAATAATTGCACATGTTTTCTATCATGATTTTATATAATCTGAGAAAATAGCAAAAAGCCTCATTATAAATTTCTTCAGGATATAGACATAGAGTTTTTTTTCCTTTCTTCTTTTATTTCTTCATACATCAAACACCCCATATATAAAAGGGAATATCCTGCAAACTATGAAATAAAAATATGCATGATAGGGTCCTTGCTCTCCAAGAGCTCACAGACCAGCAAGTGAGATGGGCAAGTAACCTACAATGTGATAAGATGGCACCATAGAAACACCGTCTCTCTGCAAAAGAGAAAGTCAGCGGCTTGCTGGCTGACAGATAAAAGCACCATGTCTGTATTCAATCAGTCTTCAGCTTCTTTTGTTGTTTACTTCTTCAATATCTGATTTATTTCAAGACTCAGGCTCTGATCCAGCTGACCCTGTCACTGCAGAGACCATTTGATTCTTCCTACTTAGTGTGTTCAAAAGTCACTTTGTGGTAGACTGTATTCTTAATGAGCTGACAAAGCTGGGGCAGAGTTCCCCGAGTCATGGCACCTCATCTGGGGGACTCATTGCCTCTGGACACGAAGTGATTACCTAAGGCACTGACTTTAGGAAAAGATGAAAGGCATCTCTTTATAAGCCTTCCTTGATCTTGACACTGAAGGCCTAGATGGCATTCTCATCAAGCTTTTACTAACTCATCACCAAGCAATCAATAAGAATTTGGCAGAGAAGAAGAAAGAAGGACATGATCCTTCTTCAGGAAGGGAATTAAAATTAACGTAGTTAAAGAAGGGCAGTCTTACAGTGGAAAGAGCAGAGGAATAGGAGTGAGGAGACCAAGCTTTCAGTCTAATCCTTTTATGTAAAATGGTATTAGACAGCTACCTTGGAGTTTTTAAATTCTAGGCTCCGGCTATGGAAGCAATTAAATACTGCGGTGCTATGCATATCAGTAAGAAAGCCCAATAAAGATTTATGATCATGTATGTTATTTAACAAAGGTTTTATTTCTTGCAGTGTAGCTTGAAATTTGTTTATTTCAGACCACACAATACAATTTTCCTTTTGACTAAAGGACAGTAACTGAATATTTCTTTCTTTAAGTGCTCCCGTGGTAGAAATAGAGAAGAAGGTGCTTACAAACCAGAGAGGAAGTGGCACCACATGGTCAGACAGATTGACTGTCGCTAGCCCCACCTGGTGTGGGTGACTCGTTTTGTGCCTATGTCTCTTTTGGTCTATATCTTTTCAGAGGAAATTACTCCATTCGCTGGAGACCCAGGGTATATTTAAATCTGGGATTGATGCAAATAGCAATTTGATGCTGCACATCTCTAAACTATGCCTTTGCATATAAATGTGTTGAGGGCAGCAATTGGTGTGCTTAATACATACATGTTGAACGATTACTGGGCACACAAAGCCCACCTACTTGAGAGGCAACCTTAAATAATGGCTAGGCACATGGGCTTTGAAGTCAGATTCCTGTTCTGCTACTAACCACATTAATTAACCTCTCAGTGTTTCAGTTTTCTCATCTGTAGAGTGGGAATCACAGTTACCTCCTTAGGTTGATGCAAGGATTCCATAAGGTAATACAAGTCAAGACCTGACACAGCGCTGAGGAGACACTCATTAAGCCCACGCAATATAGGATGAGCCTGGGCAGAGCAGATAATGATAACAATCAATAACTTAAGGTGTAGGAAGAACGGATATTGTTCTCATTTCACAAGAGGAAACTGAGAATCAATGAGCTTAAGTAGCTTGCCCCAGGCCATACAGCTAGGAAGGAGAGGAACCAGTTCTACATTTCATGATTTTAGACCCCTTAAGTCAGTCAGTCTAGTGCTATCTCCACCACAAACTGCTTCAGGTGGATAGAGGTCATGACTTGTCCAGTGGGCCAAATCTGACTCTGGAGTATGGGTATGTGCCAAATGGTATGTGCCATATTTAGACAACGGGCTGCTAGCTTTTTGTGATAGTAACCTGCAACATTGATATTTCTATGAGTTTTCCATAGCATCCAGTGCTCAGGTACCATCAAGAACTTCCATTTTTACATCACAACTGACATTCATTGTCTAAACAGGAAAAACCTCCTGACAGTAGCTCTTATCTAATTTGTCCAACATTTGCTTAGAGAAGTGACAGATGCTGACCTTTTAATCCTCATTGCGTATAGCCATAAAGATATTCTTTATGACTTTAACAAAATGATAGTCAATTTACCTTGAGGCAGACACTATCTTAGATGATTAATGTACTTACCTAATATATCATACAACATCCCTAGAGAGATATAGTTTATTTTGATTTTTCCCCAAGGTTATACACTTTGTCATGGAGGTAGGATGTGAACCTATAACTTCTTCAAAGAGGCTTCTTCCAAGTTCCTCCTCTTTGAGTATATGACAGTGCTTTGCTCTTAAAAAACCAACAAATGGATATTTCATTCCATTTAATTCATGACAACTCAGCTAAAAAATTACTGATTGAAGTGCTACTCTGCGCCCAGCCCAGTGCTACCGTTCCAAGCATCTTAAAACCTTGTTATGGAGTCTTAATATCTTTTTGTTTTAGATTATGCTATTTTAGGGAAAGGTATACTTTACGTTGTTTAAAGCTACTCCCCAGCATATCTTCGAGACTTAATAATGATTTTGTGGAGGTGGGAAGATGGAGAGATAAAAAAGAATTCGTGCCAAAGAAAGACCTCCATGCACAAGATGGTTGGCTCTGTTTAAGAGGTATGAAAAGAACATGAGATGGCTTGCATTTTATTAGAATAACACACTTAAGATGTAATATCAAGTTCTGGGCCAAAACTATGTAGAGTAACTTTTAGACATTTTTGTATTGCTGCAAAGTAATTCAGGGCCAGAGCAAGGGTGGCTAAATACAGCCTGCAGGCCAGATTAAGCCCACAAGGATATTTTGTCCGCGCTCAGCTCCCACTGAGAACAAGCAACAACATTCAGCTGTGGGCGGATGCTGACTCACAGACTCTGTTGCTACTCAGGAGCCTTGCCAGCACCAACTAGCTGCAGAAAGATGGGATAGGTCAGTGAAAATCTGGCCTCCAAGACCCCTTCTGGCTGTTATTCCCCGGGACTTGATGATTCAGTCCTGCCACAGCTCCTGGATTGGCTGGTTAAGCGCAGCTGTGGAGAGAGGCGCGGCAGGATGGCGGGGTGGCTGTGGCGGAGAAGGGAGAGTGGCAGGGGTGTCAAAGAGGGTGCTTGCTCTTGCTCTTGCAGGACTTCAGTCCCCTAGAGTCACCCTTCTGTGTGTCCAAGAGTCCTCAGGAAGGGATTCATGAGTGCATGGCACCAGCTTGCCTGCCGGCTGCTGCCCATTTCAGCATCCTGTTTCCAACCGGTCATTGACTAGGAACCGCAGTGCTCCCTTGTATCTAAATCGGGCGCCTTTGAGAGGCCACAGCTGCACTCTGCTCTGCCACATAGTGGGAAAGGATGTCTCTCTTCCATTTTCAGTTAGACTTCGTTTTTTTTTCCTAGTGTACTCTTTTCCCCCTGTGCCTTAGATATAAAACCTTGGGGACCTGGCACTGGGACATCACAGAATAAGAGACATGACACTGGACTCAGGAACACTGCCCTCTGATGGCCAAAGCTTTGTTTCTGGCCTTTGTTCTGATAGGGTGAGCTCTTCCTTGAGGGACTCCTGGTCCCTCATGAAAATAGACCTGCAGGGGTCCTCAAACTTTTTAAACAGGGGGCCAGTTCACTGTCCCTCAGACCATTGGAGAGTGCACACTGTGGGCCCCCATGAGTCGGCTGCTAAGCAGGACAGGCAATGGTGGCAAAAACACCCGGAGGGCCGGATAAATGTGCTAGGCAGCCCGCAATGTGGCCCGCAGGCTGTAGTTTGATGACGCCTGCCTCAGAGGACCAAGTTACCAGCTTGCCAGACGTATCCATATCTGTTTGAATCTCAGTAGTGGGCACAATTTAGGTTACCAGTGACCCTTAATATACAAGTTATTAATGAAATGTCAAATCTACCCTTTATTGTCCTTGAGTCGAAATGATGTAAGTAATTAGAATTCTAAGATTTGCCCATAATCAGGGAAAATTATTTTAGATCTCAACTCTCTGAGTATGATATGAAATGCCAAGAAAGAGAAAAAAGTGGCATAGAACATAGATAACAGGGGAAGAATGGTGGATAGGATGGAAAATTTTGAATGAATAATATTTTTAATCCATTTTAGGCTTAACAGAGGAATTACATTTTTGCAAAATAGTCATAACATCATAGCCTTACGTTTTGTAAAAAAAAAATGTAACTTTACATTTAGTTTTGGAAAAATCAGTGTGGGCAATGGAAAACTCCAACGTGTTAAAGCATGAGAGAAAACCAACTGTAATGCAGAATAGAGAAGACTACATTACCTAATTGTATCAGTCGCTTTAAACTTTCATTTTCAAGGTTATCACCCTTCAGTGAAGATAAACACTACTAAAAGCTTGTCAGCTCTTTTTTGAGACAGAAAAAGGATTTGTTTCTTTACCTGTCTCAAGGAGATAGATGTGGACATCAGTGTCCTTCTACAAAGCAGTCGATGAGCCCAAACAAGATGAAGTGGCAGCATGTTGATGGAATATATTCAGAGGTGACAAGCAGCCTTGCAGACAGTGATGTTTTCCTCATTATTCTGCAAACAAACTTCAGAGAAGCTCTTACAATAGGAAAAAGGAAAAAAAGCGCCCTGCCAAGGTTAGAAGTTAAGAATGCATTGTGCCTTGAAGATGGGCCAGCCAACAGATGAGGACATAGAGTTTTCTGTTGCCTGAAGGGCACTCTCTTAAAAAAAAAACCCAAAAGATAAGAATATCCTAAACATTAATTTAGAGCATTCAGAGAATGAAATAGACTTTAGACTTTTTCTTTTTTAGGTTAGACTCAGACAGTTCTTTTATAAAAATGTCACAATTTCTTTGCCCAAGTGTGAACTGGGTAGCTCTTTGAACATTAGAGATGGTTAGAAGTGTGAAAGTTTTGAGATATTATTTGTTCCAATTGCCTCTTTTAAGAGAATAGGAAGATGAGACCCAGAGAGTATTAATTAACTTAATTGGAGTAACAGGAATATAGTGTAGGGAGGACCAAAACTAGCACTTTTACTTGAAGTCTTGTAAGTTTTATTCTATTATCCTATGCTATACTGAATAAACACTATGTCATGCGAAATTACAGAACTCGTTTGTGTGTGAGTATATGTGTGTGTGTGTGTCTCAGACACACACACACACACACACACACACACACACACTAATAAACAAGTCTGTTCAGCTACCATGTGGCAGCTGCCATTTTTTCCTTTTGTCCAGGCTTCTCCCGCTGGGTAATACTTTTGTGGGACATTCTCATTCTCTCCTGAAAACCACGTGGCCACCATTTCGTCTGTGTATTGCCTTAGAGGCCTCAAGTGCCAACATGTTGTATGGAGAAATGGGGGAAACTATTTAATATTAATATCTCTTCCCTTCTCCTCCTTTTTGTCTTCAACTTGAATATCCTACGGGCAGACTTTAATTTTTTAATGCAAAGTTTTTGGCATTAGTTGTCTAAAGCATAGACTGATTTTAAGTCCTTTGACCTTTCTGTTACTGTTATTTCCAGAGGCCCAGTGGTCTCTGGCATCCGTACATTGGACAACTGGCAGGAATTAGAGTGACATGTGGAGTTGTTAGTTGCTTGCTGCTAGAGTAGCTTTTATGATTTCCAGTGGGTACAAAAGGAGTCAAAGGGCTATAGCTGTATATCTTTTTTTCTCTTGAGGAAACTTGGGCCTCTAGGAGAGTCCAGAGTCAAGAGTTTTGACAGGTGTCTTAACTGGCTAGCAACTGATGCAGAAGTGGGTTCGGGAAAACCCCTTGCTAATCGTGTCACTTCTTGGCTCCACTTACGTGCCATGTGATTCTGGTCAAGCAACTAAATTTCTCCAAAACTTACTTTCCTCATTTGTGACATGAGAATAATAAGAGTAGCTATCTCAAAGGTCTGTTTTGGATAAAAAAGGAGGTACTGCATTAAGTCACCTCGTGTCACACTGACTTAATAAACATTGTCATTAGTAAGCTCTACCATTCCTCTCAGCAGGCAATAGTTAGGGCAAAAAGACTGGCAAGGATTGGAGATTGCAGGGAGAACATTTGCAAATAACATACATAATAAAGAACTTGCATCCACAATATAGAAAGAACTCTTATAACACAAAAATAAGAAGACAAATGACCTAATTAAAAAATGGGCAAAGATTGGAGTAGACTTCCCATCAAATGGCAAATAAAGATGTTCATTAGTTGTTGGAGAAATGCAAATTTAAATATAGTGATATAGCATTGCATACCAACTAGAAAGGCAATAATCAAAAAGACATAATGCCAAGTGTTATCAAAGACATGGAGGAACTTGAACTTTCAAACATGGCTGGAAGAAATGAATAATGAAAATTGCAAAGCAATTTGGCAGTTTCATAAAAGTTGAAAATATAGTTTCTTAGAATCTACCCAAGAGAAATGAAAACATAAGCTCATGAAGTCTTGTATGTAAATATTCATAGTTGTATTATTCAAAATAGCTAAACAAAAAGTGGAAAAAAATCTAAGTGTCCACTGGTTAGTGAATGAATAAACTATGATATACCCATTTTGTGGAATACTACTCAGCAATAAAAAGGAGTGAATTACTTAAAAATGCAGCAACATGGGTAAACTTCAAAAACATCATGCAAAGTGAAAGAAGCCAGACACAAGAACTGTGTGGTAAGATTCCATCTATATAAAATTTTTAGAAAAAACAAAACTATAGTCAAGAAAAACAGATCAGTAGTTGTGTAGGAATGGGGATTAGAGTTGGGATTGAGGGCAAATGGGCACAGGGAAACTTTCTGGGGTGATGGAATTGTTGTAAAATTGAACTGGGGTGATGGATGCACAAGTATATACATTTATTAAAACTCATTGAATGTATACAGAAAATGGATGAATTTTATGATGTGTAGATGATACTTGAATAAAGCTGCTAAAATATATTTGAACAGGGGATATAATGGTCACTGATTGCTTTTTGGCTTCTTAGTATCCATTTAACCATTATTTTGGTAACAGTGGTGTAATCTTTTCCCTGTAGACAAAAGCAAAGGGATGAGCAGTTAGTACTCTGTTGTGAGAGAGGAAAATTCCTACTTCAAACTTTATTAAGAAACAAAGAAGACAGTAAGTTGTTGGCATGACTCGGTTCAGCCTCAGTGTGGAAATAAGAAAAGTCTCACTGGCTATGATCGGTTTGCCTTGGGTCCTGTGCCTTTTCTTGAACCAATTACTGTTTCTAGGGAAATATAGTCCAAGTGATTGGTCAAGAGTAATTCACAGGCCACTTTTGGCAACTTCTCCAGAAACTGACCAATTTTGGGTTTTCTTTCTTTAGGGAGATGTTGAGTCCTTTGCCAATTTTATCTGCAATAGTTACAAAATGTTGGCCAAGGACATTTTGGATCTATGATGTAAAAGTAGGATGTGTGAGAATATTGGAAAGCTAAGAACTGGCCTAGGGTGGGCCTTGCTTGTTTTCAGCTGCCTATCATCCATTCCAACTTTTGGCACTGTCAAATTTCTTTTTTGAGGAATAGCCTCTCTCCATTTTGAAAAATGGGATAAGGTGGGGCATATTTATGTAGATAAATTAATCAGATACTTTGTTCTATGAATGTGAAACTTGAGCAGAATACAGATAGGAAATTGGTCAGAACGAATTTGCTCAAGAGAAGGGGTGACCTGGTGACTCCTGAAGCTCCTTTGAATCTGACTGTTCCCATCCATTATGTGAACTCCTGCAAACATTTCTAATACATTCTCTTTCTGCCTAAACAAGACAGATTCAATGAACTAACAGCAGGCATTATGAATATGAACTAGCAATTCTATTATTAAAAATATGAACAAAAATAGATAACTGGTGAGTTTGTATGTTGGAAATTCTGTTTTGGTATTTGGTTATCTACCACATTTGTGTTTGTCATTCATGAGCATATGTGAGAGTGTGCATCTGCAGGAGGATGAATTTATCATAGGTCAGGAGTGTGAATGTGAAGATAGGAAAGGGTGACAGTGAGAATATCAGCCTGCAGTGTGAATCCTTCATATGCTCCATATATTGTGAGACTAGAAATATGGCTTAGAAAATGTAGTTTGCAGGAATATGATGTATAGAGCTGTGGAAGCAGAATAATCAAAATCCCTTCTTTGAAGAAAGTAAGAAAAGTTAGATATGTGAGTCTTGCTTTAAACAGGGAATTACCATTAATGAAAGAGGAATTGTGAGGCAAATCAGACCTAAAAGTGCTCTTTGTTGATTCAAGCAATATGTTGTTAATTATTACTCTTTGATGATAAAGAAAACTAAACAAGCAGAAGCAAGCAGAATATGTAAGTCCACAGAACTAAACAAAAAAAACCCCTTGCTTTATAACAAATCAGTTTGTGACAACCTCTCAAGTAAGACTAAAACTTGGTTCTGCTCAACAATAATTGGCAGATTCCTGGGATGTGCTTCCAGCCGTTCATTGTCAAAAGAAATAGACTCTCCTGCTCCGTACTGTTTTATTAGCCAACTAGGATGTCAACCTTTGGGTTGTCAAAACCATGAAACATATTTGGATAATTGTGAGAAGACAGAAAGCATGACTGGCATAGAATAGAAATGAAGGTTCAGAAATTGAAATTAGCTTCAGACATAATGGTACTTAAAATTAATTTAAGCTAAGTTCTTGGTTTTACCCTCTATAGAAATTTGGAATATATACATTTTAAAGATGATCCTTTTGTTCATTACCTCCTTTTTGTTCAAGATGAAGAACAAACATCGAATGAAAGTGCCTCTAACCATTTCCATATCTAAAAATAATTTGGAATTTTGGTTATACTTCTACAATATACAATGTCTGCTTTTCTGTGGCAGAGGATGGAGCTATTTGCTAATTTTCTTCTTATCAGATGAGAGGATCTTGAAGGTGGGCCTGAAGGTGGCCAGAGCTCAGAGACTCATGATAGGCCACTATTTATTATGCTAATAATAAGATCATTAATATATTTTTCATATGGTACTTATTAATTATGAAGTCATTTCTATTCTGTCATCACTGAAGGGATTTTATGAACTATAGATTAACATTTGGAATTGCAAGGGCTAGTTAAATCCTGGAGTTGGAATATTCATTTTATTTTAAACCACAGTCATCAATTGCTCGCCTATTATTTGAAAATGTCCGGCATGTGATTATTTAAGGATATTTAAAAACATCTGGATAATTTAAGTGGGGTTGTATAAATGTCAGTATCAATAACTTTTAACTATTTTATTTTCTAGACTAGCAAACTCTAATTATAAATTAAAAGAACCTGAAATATTTAGGTTCCCTTATTACATGGAGAGTTGAATAATAATTCTTACATGCATTTTGTGATAAGGTGGTACTCTTCACTGAGCATTGCCGTCAATCTTAAGCCAAGAAATACACGTCTATGAGGTGTCAAATCACTAGCTCCAAATCAAATTCTATCAAGTTATTCCCCATGTAATCAGCTGCCGTCCTCTGTAACAAGTAGGCGACAATGTCCTACTTTCACTTTGTTCCTGCTTGGGAGCCCCAGCTAGAGTCTGCATAAGGCTCAAGGACATAACAGGGAGGCTGGCTTATACAAATAAAGAAAATAAAATTGCTGCTTTGTTTCCTCCCCTTCCTCACTCCTACCTCACTGTTCCCCAGCATGCCCTTATTTCTTGCCCATGTCCATGAAGTTTGGTAGAAGGACGCCTCATCTTAGCATGCCATCTTACTTCATTTAGACTTCTTATCGTCCCGTCATTAATCGAGTCATTCAGAGGCTCCATCACTTCAGAAAGAAGAGCGAGTACACAGGCAGCTTTTCTCTTGAGAATTCAGATTAGTCCATTATCTTGACCCACCTTTCTGTCTGGTTATTAGGTGTGACCATGGATGCTGATCAGTCCTTTCTCTAGTTGGTATAGTTCCTACTTATTATTATTATTTTTTTTTGGAGGAGGGGTGACTCTCAATTCCCTAAACCTACTATTTCCTCTTAAATAGAGAAATATATAGACATAATTTATGGAGAGTATATCTGAAGGGAAATAAAACCGATATATTATAAATTAGATACACACCCATGTACATCAACCGTGATCATCATTATTGTCTTTTCATTTACGAAGAGAACAAATATTCTGTGAAGTTATCCTCACTGAAGATTTAAAATAAGCAAATACTGTGTATTCCTGAAAATAAGACCTACCCATAAAATAAGCCCTAGCAGGATTTCTAAGCATTTGTGCAATATAAGCCCTACCCTGAAAATAAGACCTAGTGATGGGCGTGGCTATGCAGCAGATCTGCACAACCCATGCATTTCGTCCGGAGTGGTAAAAGATGAGCAGCCCTTCCCATCTGCCCCATTGTGACAGCTACTATCCCAGAGGTGACCAGAAAGGTGCGGGCAGCCCCACCAACAAGGTCGGCTCCCCCTGTCAGGTCCCGGCCATCCTGTGCCTGCTGCAAGCTGAGGCTTTGAGGGGAAAATAACACATTCCCTGAAAATAAGCCCTAGGGTGTCTTCTTGAGGAAAAATAAATATAAGACCCTGTCTTATTTTCGGGGAAATATGGTAAGAATAGGAGTATGCACTCTTTTTTTTTTTTTTTTTTTTTTTGAGACAGAGTCTTACTTTGTTGTCCAGGCTAGAGTGAGTGCCGTGGCGTCAGCCTAGCTCACAGCAACCTCAAACTCCTGGGCTCGAGTGATCCTTCTGCCTCAGCCTCCCGAGTAGCTGGGACTACAGGCATGCGCCACCATGCCCGGCTAATTTTTTTATATATATATATCAGTTGGCCAATTAATTTCTTTCTGTTTATAGTAGAGACGGGGTCTCGCTCTTGCTCAGGCTGGTTTTGAACTCCTGACCTTGAGCAATCCGCCCGCCTCGGCCTCCCAAGAGCTAGGATTACAGGCGTGAGCCACAGCGCCCGGCCTGGAGTATGCACTCTTGTTTGATTGTTTGAGGAGTACGTCTCCTCTATTCATGTAACATATTAATAGATATCTTGTCAAAGGTTCTTTTCAGCTTATAATTACATAAAAACAGTTGTTATTTTCTGAATTTAAACAAGAAAGAAAGAAAACTGACAGCACTGTTTCTAGGAAGGATTTTGTCTAATTTTATCAGACTCAGTTACTTTATTTATTTATTTATTTGTAATCCTAGGTTACAAAAAGAAAAATATTAAGTGGATAATTTTCTATATATTATTAAAAGACATTTGAGAAGTTGATAGCATAAAACAGGTCAAGAGATAATAGTAGGGCAAAAACTAAATGAGAAAGAACTACTGTACGCAAAAGAAAGAAGTGGGCAGGAATTGACACGCTATTTCCAGGGGACAGGCACGCTGTCGTTTCAAAGATGATCACATTTCTCTAGTAGGGGCTTCAGAGGTCCTTCTGAGTTCAGTGCAGGGGAATTTTCCCGATGAACAAGAACAAAGCATAAAAATTGCTGTTATTCAATCATTAGGAAGAAAGGGACATATTTTAAATTTCTTCATTTCTTCATAGAATATCATACATCTGATTTAACGTAACAACCTAAGAATTTTAATTATCTGTCTCATTTTTCTCTTTTGGCACTTGACATTCTCTCCTCATAACTCCCTTGTTCTAATTCTTTTAAAACTCTCCACCTTATTCATTTTTGGAATAAAATAAGATTTTGGAATAAAATAGGATTTGTCTAAAACAGCTTTAACTTGATGTTTAAGTTTTGTGGGAGTCTGGCACTGAGTTTAACATTTAGACACATTTGGGAGAACCTTCTGGATGTAATTTTAGGAGTGTTGGGAAGAGCTTATTCCTCTTATGCCCTCTTTCATCTCAACCCATTTCTCTCTGATTTGATTGCTTAATGTCTGAGATTTTATACTTTGCATTTGCTTCCTTTGATATTAAAGTGCAGACACTGCTTGGAAGAATCATCACTCACACTGTATTGTGAGTGAGGCTCACGGGCTGGGTTCTGATAAAGGGTAGGGTAAGAACAGGAGAGATCTGGCAGCTGGTACAGATGTTGCTGCTGCGTGTTGGTGGAAAGACGCTGGCCACATAGTCTGGTCTGCTGCTCACTACCTGTACACACGGAGTCACTTAACAGTCCTGAATCTCAACTGTCACATATGAAATATGGGATAATAATGCTTGCCTGATTATCATTTGGAGGCTAAAATGAGAGTATATGTGTGGCAAAAGGTTTATAAACTATGATGTGCTATACAGAGAAAAGACACAGAAGGACACTACCAGAGGGGAAAGGAAATGTGGCTCTACCCATGTCACAACTAAGGTCGATCCTGGCATCATTCTATAATCATACTCAAAATTCTGACAATTAAGATGACTAGCATTCATGTATTGCCGTCATTGCATTTACTTGTGTGTGTGTGTGTGTGTGTGTGTGTGGCTTTTCTGTTTTGAGACAGAGTCTCACTCTGTCATCCTGGATAGAGAGTAGTGGTGTCATCATAGCTCATTGCAACCTCCAACTCCTGGGCTCAAGCAATCCTCCTGCCTCAGCCTCCTGAGTAGCTGGGACTACAGGTGCACACCACTATGCTCAGCTAATTTTTCTATTTTGTTTTTTATAGAGACAGGGTCTTGTTCTTGGTCAGGCTGGTCTCAAAGTGGCCTCAAGTAATCCTCCTGCCTCATTCAGCCTCTCAAAGTGCTAGGATTACAGGTGTGAGCCACTGTGGCCAGCCATCACTGTGTTTACTTTAACTTTAAAGGGACTTTTCTCTTTGCTTTTCTTCTCCAGGGCAGCCGGGTCCAGCTTCTGTCCCAAGTGGCAGCATAGGGAATGGTAGAGGCAAGGCCAGTCTAGCTTCTGTCCCAAGTGGCAGCATAGTGAATGGTAGAGGCAAGAGCTGTGTCCATTCCCAGGAAGACGGGAGAGGATGGCTACCCAAGCACAATTCATCCTTTGCATTAAAGGTTCATCTTTGCCCAGAACCTACACTTTATTAGGAGAAAATTATTTAGGTTTGTGGGGAGCGGCTATTCTTTAGGAATAAGCTTCTTCATCAAATTACAACTAGAATTGTTAAAGTAAAATAGCAAAAGGATAGGTTATATTTCAGAGAATGTCCTAATAGCTTCAGATGAAGATGCCATCATTTAAATATGACCAGGTTGTACATGTATTAGTTGTATTCCTTCCTTTTGTTCCAGAAAGCCATTAAGCACTAATAAATGAATGAATGCCAGCTACCACACAGCCAGGAGCACCAAACGGAGCTGTGCATGTGGAGTAGGCAGAGAAATGGACTTCAAAGATGTCCACACCTTAACTTTTGGAACCTGAGAAGATGCTATATTACATGCCACAAGTGACTTTGCAAATGTACATGGAATAGGGAGATTATGCTGGGATATCCATGTGTGCCCAATCTAATCCCATGGGCCTTTAAAAGTAGAGAACTTTCTGGGGCTAGAGGCAGAAGAGAGATGCGTCAGAAGGAGGGGTCAGAGGGACTGTGAGTGTGAGAAGGATTTGGCATGATGTTGCTGACTCTGAGATGCAAGTGACCACCAGTGAGGAAGGGACATTGGCCTTTCATAGCTGAGATGATCCCTAATGGACAGCCAGCAAGGGAATAGGGACCTACGGCCACAAGGAAATAAATTCTGCCAATAAGCTGAATGGGCCTGGAAATGATGTCTGTCCAGATGAGAGCTCAGCTGCCTGACACCTTGGTTTTGGCCTTGTGAAATTGGGAGCAGAGAAACCAGCTGAGCCAGCCTAGTCTTACAATCTACAGAGACTGAGAGATAAGATATTTTTATTGTTTAAAGCCACTCTGTTTGAGGTAACTTGTTATGGTGGCAATAGAAAATGAATACGCTGTGTCTGCTGTTTCGAATGGCCACCCTTGTGATTTTCCATTTAGCCTTCATAGTCGAATAATTTTTTTCTCATTAGATCATAAGAACATTTAACACATGACTCTTTATTTTTTGATAAATCAGGCTATTTAAAATTTCAAAATATTAAAGGGGTACAAATGTTTTTGTTACATGAATAACTTTTATAATGCTTAAGCCTGAGCTATCAGTGTGCCTTGACTTAAGTTTGATTTCTCAAAATTTAGAAAGGTGATCCTGCTTCTCTCCATGTTATCTTTAACTTTGCAGCATTTTCTGCTCTACTCAGCTTAATAAAGACTATACTTCCCCTCTCATGACCTTTGTTTATTTCGGGACATCATGACCCGAACAGTGTTCATTGTACCTGTTAGGTAGGCTCCTGGCCCTTGTCTCCTTCCTCCTCCCCGCTTCTTGATTTTTACTTTTACAATGACTTTTACTACTCTCTGTGCCCATGTGTGCCCATCGATTAGTTCCAAATTATTAGAGTATGTAGTGTTTGTTTTTCCACTCCTGAGATGACCACATGACTCTTTAACTCAGTGAGGACCTCAGTTTCATATGCTTTCCAGGGGTCCTCAAGCTTTTTAAACAGGGGGCCAGCTCACTGTCCCTCAGACCGTTGGTGGGCTGTTGGAGAGTGCAGCACACATTCCACATATGCGCACTGTGGGCCTGGGACAAGTTGGCTGCTAAAGACAGGCAGTGGTGGCAAAAACACCCGATGGGCCGCATGTGGCCCGTGGGCTGTAGTTTGAGGACTCCTGCTAGACTAAGGCATGATTGCCTTTATTTTTTTAGTTATGCCTTCTGGGGCTCCTCAAGGTGAATTCTGTGCACAGTTCTTTCTCTCTCTTGAACATTATAAAAGTCAAGCTGTAACATACATTTAGTGAAGTGTGCTATTATTAAATATACAGCTTGGTGAAGTTTTCCTATGTAAATACCTGAGAACCACTACCCAGATGGAGATGCAGAATATTTCCATCACTTCGGTGGGTGTTCCTGCATCCCCTATGCCATATTCTGGCCAATACTTGCCCCATCCAGAGGCATTCATCTTCTGACTTCCATCACCATCAATTAGTTGTGCCTGTTGCTGAAATTCATGTAAATGGAATCATACAGTATGCACTTTTATGCCTGGCTCCTTTCATTCAACATAATGTTTTTGATGTCGTTGTATCAATAGTTCATTTTTTATGCTATATAGTATTCTAGTGCATGCATAAACCTGTATTTGTTTATTCAGTCTCCCACTGATGGTTGTTTGGGTTGTTTTCAGTTTTGAGCTTTAATAAATAAAGCTGCCAGTTGTCTACTTGCACATGTCTTTTGGTGGACACATACACTAATTTCTCATGAGTACATCTTTATGAGTGAAATTTCTAGGTCACAGGATAGATCAACTTAAACTTTAAATCAGAATATCCCAAGCACATGCTTCAAAATTGGTGAATTATGTCCAGCCATTTTCATGTGATATAAATATTATTATTGAGAAACAATTTATTCAAATTATTTATTCAATTTATACCTATAGCAAAGAAGCTGTAGGTATCATAAATATGTTGTCTGCATGTAAGTAGAGCTCTATTCTTTTGAAAAAGAGCACCCATTCGGAAAATCTATCTATGATTTAAAACAAAGCAGATGGAGGAAAGTTTGATTTCTCAAAACTTAGAAAGGTGATCCTACTTCTCTCTGTGTTATATTTTGCTTTGCAGCATTTTCTGCTCCATTCAACTTAATAAAGACTGTACTTCCCATCTCATGACCTTTTCTTTATCTCTGGACATTGTTCTCAGCATGAGGAAGCACAGCATGAGCATTCATGATTTCACTGATGCAGGGACTTTCCCTTCCTTATCTCTGAGTGCCCAGGAAAACCCAACCCTGTTTTGGGAAGAGGCTTATAAGTGCTCTGGCCATTGCAAAAGAGGGGTTGCTTATGCACTGAGCAGTTTGAACTGGCCTCTGAAAAATCTTGGAGCACGATTCACAAGCATCACACAGGCAGCTGATGGTGAGCACACTCTGGTCACAAGATTGCAGTCAATGTGGTTCTCTGTCCCAGACGTTTGGAGTGCTCCCTCTGTTGGCCTCCTCCAGCCTTTGATTGGCTCCCAAGGGTCCCACCTCCCTTTTTATTCTTTGATTCTTTTGACAATATTCAGGAGTCAAAATATAAGCACTGGTTTTCCTTCTCGAGGAAATGTGGATAACTCTGCTGACTTGAAGGGAGAGTGTATGGAGGGGAAGAAAAGTATATATATATTGTTATTTCGATTATGCCATGTATTAGTGTTCTCCAGAGAAACAAAACCAATAATACATATACATATATTATATATGTAATTATATAAAACGAAGAATTGGCTCGTGTGATTATGGAGGCTGACAAGTCCAAAATCTGTAGTGTGAGCCAACAGGCATGAGAACCAGGAGAGCTGATGATGTGGTTCCTGTCCTAAGGCAGTCTGCTGGAATTTCCTTCACATTGGGTTGGTCAGTCTTTTTGTTATTCTTAGGCATTCAACTGATTGAATGAGAGCCAACCACATTATGAATGACAATCTGTTATGCTCAAAGCTTACTGATTTAAATGTTAATCTGGCCAGGGGTGGTGGCTCATGCCTATAATTCTAGCACTCTGGGAGGCCAAGGCAGAAGGATCACTTGAGCCCAGGAATTTGAGACCAGCCTGAGCAAGAGTGAGGCCTCATCTCTACAAAAAATAGAAAAATTAGCTAGACGTAGTGGTGCACACTTGTAGTCCCAGCTACTCAGGAGGCTGAGACAGGAGGATTCTTTGAGCCCAGGAGTTTGAGGTTGCAGTGAGCTGTGATGATTCCACTGTACTCTAGCCTGGCAACAAGAGTGAGACCCTGTCTCAAAAAAATAAAAATGTTAATCTTATCCAAAAACATATACTCCTAGTATATGTTATACTCCTAGTATAACCATTACATGTCTACATTCATAATCTCCAGGAGCATACTATGCCTAAATTGGAATCTATGTAGTACAAGATTTCTCATTTTAGGGGAAAGACAATGCCTTGTGGATTCAGATGATATGGATTTGAATCCCACTGATCCTTAGTAGCTATGTCATTTGGAAAGACCTGTAGCTTTAGTTGCTGTATAGCAGCAGTTCTCAACTAGGCAGTTTGTCCATCCTCCCACCTTCCCAGAAGACACTTGCTAATGTCTGAAACATTTTTGGTTGTTACAACCAAGGTAGGGGTAGGAGGAGTTGCTAGGAGAATCTCTGGTGGGTACAGCCCAGGAATGCTGATATCCTAAGATGCACAAGACAGCCCCCCACAACAAACAATCATCAGGCCCAAATATTAATAGTGTTGAGGTTGTGAAACCTTGGACTAGAGGCAAGGAGGCAATGCTAGGATACAATAAAGTTGGAGAGGAATGGAAGATGGAAAGATAACCAATAAAATGGTGCTCAAATTTCAAAGCAAATGAAGGTAAGAACACCCAATCTTGTAGTTTTGCCAATTTCTAAATAGAATATTGGGAAGGTGATATTTCAAGTTAAAAAAAGCATTATTGGAGGCTAAACTATCCTTGGATGGAGGACAAGAGAGCAGAGCTTAGGTTAGTGAGAACATAAGCAAACATGTTAGGTATTTTACAGGATTTCCCCCTTGTGTCAGCGGATCACAGGACATCGTCCCTAGGCCATCACCTGGCCTGGGATGGTAAAGGTGACATCCCTGTCAGTAAGTGTCATGGGTTAAATGAGGGGGATGAAATGTGGCTAAAAACCTAAGAGAATATTTTTGTAAGGAAATGTAAAAGGATAACTATAATATGACTTACCAAATGCCTTAAAGTAATAGATTACTATTTTGTTAGCTCATAATTTATTCTGGCAGTCTGTTTAGCCATATGCACAGTCTCTGAATATGATTTAAATGTTAAGTCCTAATTATGAAACTCTAATTCAAAACAATTTTAAGTAAGCCCGTTGAGAATTAATGTGAATGCAAATCATGAAGCCACTCTCATTAGGGAAATACACGTTAATTTTAATTTTGAACCAGGTGTAAACCTCTCTAAGCTAATACCAAGTAGAGCTACATTAAAAAAAAAATAAAAATGGTCAAAGCTTTTAAAATATTATATTCTGCCAACTTGAGTTATTGAGGAATATGTAACAGCTACCTAATCTCTTTATAAACAATTTTGAGATAATTTAAAAATACATAAAATATTGGGGGCCTTCTAAACTTTTAGGACTGATTTTGTTGGCTTCATTAGCTCCTGTCTTGTTTCAACAGGCTTTCTTTGTACATAGTGAATTATTGGAGTCAACCGACTTAGTTGCTGTGCTGTGAGGGTCAGTACACATGCCCTTTTGTTTAAATTAATCATCCTCTGAAAAGAAGAAAGACAATTCAATTCTACCAACTGAATTGAGGAGAAAAATGAATACATCAAAGCAAGTGTGAAATTCTTTCCAGTTGGCATGCACAGTGAATGTAGCTAATAATAACCTCTTGAATTTTCTGTCAAGCAGATCAATATATCTCTTTATCCATTATAGACAATATTGTAACATTCATTCATTCATTATTTATCCACTTACAATTTATTGAAACCTTAAATTTGTGCTCAGTCAGTGCACTGCGAATGGGGATAAAAAGACATCTATGAACCTGCTCATAGTCTTGTGGGAGAGATTGACATTACAAAGTACAAGGGTACATGCCTTCTGTGAGATAGATATTCATGGAGGAGAGCTGGAAGAGATTCACCTGGGCAGGTAACCTTAACCTGGGGCATGAAGAGTAGGCCTATAAACCCCTAAGGACATTGGGATTTAGTTTGAGAGATGATGGTTGCTTAGCAAGGGTGGCAGAAGGGCAGTGATGGAAAGAGGTCTTCTTCTAGATATATTTTAAAGGTAGAGCTAACAGATTTTGTGGCATGGAATCAAAGAGAACAGTTCAGACTCACTTTAAAGATTTTGGTACAAACAATTAGGTTGGAATTACAATTTACTGACATTGAGAAGACTGGAGAAAGAGCAGGTTTGGGGAGGAATTTTGTTTTGGACATGGTAAGTGTGACATGACAATTAGATATCCAAGTGGAGATTGAAACAGGTAGTTGGGATAAATAAGCTTGGTATTCAGGGGAACAGTATGCACTGGGAATTTACATTTAGGAATCTCAAGCATATACATAGTATTTAAAGCCATAAGATTGGAATAATCCCCCAATAAGCAAATTCATGCAGCAAAGAGAAGAGATGAGCACATCAGCAAAGTAATGGATAGAAGCTGGGAAGATGAAGAGGAACCAGCAAAGAAGACTGAGAAGGAGGGACCATTAGGGTAGGAAGAGACTCTCAAGAGTGTGCCATCCAGGACACCAGATAGCACACTTGTGACAGTGTCTGAGGTGGGAGTAATGGCCTGTTGTCAAAGGTCCTGGTAGGTTTAGTAGCATGAAGACTGAGAATTAACTAAGGCTGACAAGGTGGATGTCACTATAATCTTGATGAGAACGGGTTTGGTTGAAGGGTTGAGATAAAAGCTTGATTTCAATAGGTTTAAGAAGAAATGGAAGGTGAAGAAATGGTGAAAGCACTTACAGTCAACCTTTTGAAGATATTTGCCTAAAAAAGGATCAGAGAATTGGGGCAATAGCTGAAAGGCTGGAAATAGCCAGAGAAGAATGTGGGGTTGAGGTTTTGCTTTTTGGAAAGAATAGAGCCATCTCCGCTCATTTGCATGGTAATGGAAACAATGTAGTAGAGAAAGAGGAAGTAATGATGCAGACCAGGAGGGGACACTTTCTAAGAGAAGTCCTTAGGAAGATGGAATCCACGAACAGATGAAGAAGCTGGTCTTAATCCAGAGCACAAATAGTTCAACTGCTGGAACATGAGTCAAAGCAGAGGTGACGGGTGCGTGAGCAGATTCGCTAGCAGATTAAGTGGTGGGAGCATTTTTTAGCATATGGATGCACAAGCATATGCAGCACCATCCTTTTCTTCTTTGGTTAATTGTATACTTTTAATGAAAGCCTCGAATGTTCTCCATTCTAGCTGCCCTTTCTCTCCCTCCCCACTTCTTTGTTAATTTCAAAATATTACTTGGGTACAAATATTTTTGGTTACAAGTATCAATTTTGTTATTCTAGCTGCACTTTCGAATCTCATGGAGAGTTCTTAAAAAATACGGATTCTTAGGGCTCATCCCAGAATTAATTGGTCTGGATACTAACGTAAAAAAAAATCTCTTCAGGTCATTGAGAACCACTGGGATAGATGGTGTATGTCACATTTTATGCCTAGTGAGTGACTAGAAAATTGGGTAATTTTTCATCATGGCGGTATCAGTGTTAGGTAGGTACCATGTTTCCTCCATAATAAGACAGGGTCTTATATTTATTTTTCCTCAAGAAGATACCCTAGGGCTTATTTTCAGGGGATGTGTTATTTTTTTTAAGTACGGTACAACAATCTACATTTATTCAAATATTCTGGAACATCATCATAACTCTCCAAACCCCAAATTCCATCCTGAATTTCTTGTGACTCTATTTCCTTTAGAATCATTGACCTCAATCTCTCATGTCAAGCAATAGCGCTTTCATGGGGCAGATGAGAAGGGCTGCTTGTCTTTACCACTCCACCAAGAAATGCATGGGTTGTGCAGATACTCTTCGTAGCCACACCCATCACTAGGTCTTATTTTCGGGGTAGGGCTTATATTGCGCAAATGCTTAGAAATTCTGCTATAGCTTATTTTATGGGTAGGTCTTATTTTTGGGGAAACACGGTACTGAGGGATTCTGAGTCTCCTACTGATAAAAGTGAATGCTGCCCCAGTTCAACCCCAAAATGGGCTTTCAGAGAGGCTCTTGGGAGATCCGCATGTGTAGTAAGACTCATGTCATATGACTCCCAACTGTCCAATCAGAGTGGTTCCACGGTGACCTCTGAGCCACAGGGAGGTCCTGATCTGGATGCTATAAAACAAGACCCAGATCATAACCGAGTCCTTTCTTTGCTGTCTTGCTGAGACGGTGGTTCAGACCGTCCTCTGTGGCATATGTATCTCGTGCTGTAAACCTGTATCTTGCTCTTGCTCTATAATCCTATCTTTCTCTCCTCAATGAACCTCATTTTTGTGCTTGCCTTATTTTGGTGCGTCTCCGGCCATGAGTGCACTACTAACCGCCATTTTCAGACTGGGACCTGGTATCAGTATTGTAAGAAAGCAACAACACTCTCATGTTTCTGGAAGGTGAGATTATGTGGCTACAGGCTGAGTCCTCGGAAAATCAGCCCTGAGACTGAATGCAGTGTGTAGGAAGTTTACTGTGGAAAGAAAGGAAAGGGTGCAAGATTGAGCTGAGGGAGAAGTCGAGTGACAAAGTGGGCTGCGTGATAACCTCTGCAGACTCCACGGAGAAACATGGAACTAAAAGCACTCTGTCATCATTGTTCTGCATACAGTTGAAATGACCTGGGCTCCATGGTCAGTCACTGGTTGTGGATCTTCTTGGGAAGGGCATGACCTTAGACAAGGAGACTCGTTGCAGTTGAGTCTGAGCCTGAAGGACCTGACAGCTGAAAACAGCTGGGGCAAAAAGCCCTTCCTTGAAGGGAGCTCCCGAAGGAGTCCGACAGTGTCCACTACATATGTTAATGTCACAGGTCTGCCTACCAGGTTCCGATCTATGACACAGGCGAACTGGAAAATATGAATTCTTCCATGAGGCTCACTGACAGCTTTTTGAGAAACATGTTTACCAGAGTATGAATCAGTATTATTATTTTTCTTAAATTTTTGTTATACACATACACAAACATAGTTCACAAATCTGATTAGCTTTCTGTTGCAATTGCAGCCAAAGAAATATTAGTTTATAAACGAGGTTGCTGGTACTCTTAGCTCTACGTCCTGCGGTATATATTCTGATAATACAGAAGTATTGGAATTGTACTGAAGGTTTGGATAATTTTTCTTACTATCAGTCAATTTACATTTTGAAAGTATTAATATAACAATTTAAAATTATAATGACAACTGGGAACCCTGGATCAGTGGACAATACTAAGATGTTTGAAGCCAGTGTAAATATTCATGGTAATGAGGAAAGTTTAGAGCAACCTGACCCATTGTACCTGCAATGGCAAAGAAGTCAGAGCGCCATGACAAACACAGCTACAAAAATGCACAGAGAAACCAAATTCAAAGAGATGTGAGGAAAGATATAACACTTAGATGTTTATTTAAAATAGGAAGCTCATGATTGAGGAGCTGCAAATGAATCTAAAATGTAGTGTCTTGTAGTGTTTTCCTTTTGCAATGATATTAAAAAAATTGCCCATGTTTTAAAGGAAAAATCACAAGAAATCTTGTTAAATAGTGGCATAATAGCTAGAAACAATGCCATGAAAATGTAGCCTTGCTTGATAGCATCTTCAAGGTTAGATAAACTAGAGGCCTCTAACTCACTGCTCTGAAACTTGGAAAGGTTTATTTTGAATGTAGACTACTACATCTTAGAGAAGAAAATAGGCCGGGTGTGGTGGCTCATGCCTGAAATCCTAGCACTCTGGGAGGCCGAGGCAGGTGGATCATTAGAGCTCAGGAGTTTGAGACCAGCCTGAGCAAGAGCGAGACCCCATCTCCACTAAAAAAACACCAAAAAAAAAATGATAAAAAAAACAAAATAAAAGAAAGAAAGTAGCTAGACAACTAAAAAAAAAAATATCTATCTGTAGTCCAGCTACTCGGGAGGCTGAGGCAGGAAGATTGCTTGAGCTGGGAATTTGGGGTTGCTGTGAGCTAGGCTGACACCAGGGCACTCTAGCCTGGGCAACAGAGTGAGACTCTGTCTCAAAAAAAAAAAAAAAAAAAAAAAAAAAAAAAAAAAAAAAAGAAAGAAAAAAGAAAAGCCTTCACAAGAAGGTATATTTTCAGTTGACTATTTACTTGAAAGAGCGTTTTAAGCAAGAAAATGTGAATTAGGTTTAATCAGTGAATTTTAAATGCACCTTCTTCTCCCTCCAATGGTGGAATGGAGTCTCATAAACTGGTTTAATTCAATAATGGAAAATAAAGAACACTGCCTTATTTTAGTCTTCTGTGAGAAGTATATTAATTTTTTTCATGTTACAAAAGTGTTATTTTATTGAAAAGGTGATTCTCAAAGTGAATTTAGCAAAAATTTTTTATGTGATGAAAATTACAATATTTATGGTAAAATCAAGAACATCATCAGCCTTCTTTATGCCCTGGAAAAGTGATTTCATAAGTCTTTCCTTTGAGAGTAAAAGACATTATATCATTGGCCATATGACCCTGGAGATTTGACTGCTTAGCAAACAGGCACAGGTTAAACATATTTACCACGTACCTAAAATTATTTCTCACCTACCACTACTTTTGGCAACGTTTTGGCAATTATTATTCTGACACAGTTCTTAAAATAATGAGAAAAAAACAAAACAAGAAAAAACGATTGCCATTTGTAACCACATACTTATGTGAATCTCAGTTCTCAAAATATTATGACACCCATACCCAGAAGAGAAACAGATTGGGTGTCAAATCCGATGCGTGCTTCCCAGCCATGCCAGCACCAGCAGTCTTTCACTCCGCTGGATTTTCTCAAATTGTTAGCAGCTAATTTCATTAGTGACATCATTAATGCAGTAGCTCCTCACCTGTTAATCAATGAAGGATGTTGGAAATTTTTGTTCCTATACCTGATAGCAAGACATTTTAGACCTTTATATGTAATATTAAGAGAAATTGGTTATATCATGTAGAGGATGGCAAAATTCACACATATTTTAAGATGAAAAAGACACTTCAAATTAATTCTCAACTTACCTAGTTTTAAGTTAAACTCCTGGACTCAGGAATCTGCTCTCCAACCTCTACTGTCAGCAGTATTTTGACAGGAAAGTTTGAGAAACACTGATGTGAGTATAGAGGAGACAAAATTTCACCTTTGCCCTCTTTGGGTTTTTGCTTGGGCCTGAGAATTAAATTGATGGAAAATAGATTAATAGGAGAAAAACACACACATTTATATGTTGTACGTGACATGGGAGCCTTCATAAAAAAAATGAAGACCCGAAGAAGTGGTAAAACCTAAACGCTCATGTGGCAGGTTGAAAAAAGGCTAAGCCATATGGGGAAGCTTAAGGAAGATAAGAAATCTTTTAGTAAGGTCTATTTGTACAGAATTCTCTTGTTCTCGACTTTTTTTTCTTGATAAGAACGTTGATTCCTTCTGGTATAGAAAGGACACCTTTCACATCCTTTCGTCTCCTGCTTTTAAGAGAAAGAGGGAAGGTCAGAATGTTTTTCTTTCACCTGCTGCTTTTCAAGTGCCTGTAGTTCAAAACAGTCCTTATACCAACGTGGCATAGTTTTGAGGGGGTGGCATATTCTGCCACCCTTTATTCTCAAATGGGATCCAGGAGAAATTTTTAAGCAGGGGAGAAGAGTCTTTTTGGAGACTATTACTTTCATAGTCATATAGGCTGTGTTGTAAAGTATGGTAGCCACGAGCCACATGTGGCTATTTAAATTAAAATTCATTAAGATGAAATGAAATTAAAAATTGAAATCACTTGGTTAGATTACTATAGCTATATTTCATGTGCTTAATAGCTTAATAGGTAGATGTGGCTACTGTATTGGACAGCATAGATATAGCACATTTCTATCATTGCAGGGATTTCCAATGAATAGCAATAGTATAGAGGGTGGATTGGAGAAAGGAGAAACTGGAAGCATGAAAAATAATTAAGAATATATTAATGTAGTGGTGAATTGGCTCCAGAAATGAGGCAAACATTTATATGCCATAAATGCTTTTTTGTACAATACCTTCAGCATGTTTTTTTCTTTTTAACAGTCATAATCTATAAGGAAGAAGAAAAACGAGAAAGCAATCTCCAAAAAACCCCACAAAAACAATAGTATTTTAGACTGAAGAAAGTATTTTGTTATAATCACAGAATTTCAGTGTTAGAAATGAACTTCTGTGTCTTCTTGTCTAGCCACCCATTTGACTGAATCCATTTTCATTTGTCATTCAATTTATGGCTGAACACTCCCAGAAGCCAAGAGCACATGGTCTCCTGAGATGTCACGTTTCGCCTTGGTAGACTGTTTAGGTAGAGTCTGTCCTGAAGTGACTGATACAGCCTTCTGGAAAACTCAGGGCAAGTAGTTGTGAGTGCTATATTACTAGTCAGAACAGGGACTGAACCACAGTCCAAAGGACACCAGCTTTTCGGTCTGACCTCCCTCTCTGAGAACACAGGCAGGCTCTTTTCCTCTCTGTTTTCATCCTCACCTTTAAATAGGAAAAAAAA
Source organism: Microcebus murinus (assembly GCF_040939455.1). Lineage (NCBI taxonomy): Eukaryota > Metazoa > Chordata > Mammalia > Primates > Cheirogaleidae > Microcebus > Microcebus murinus. The sequence goes on along the minus strand of NC_134111.1, from coordinate 69,660,316 downwards.
AAATAGCATCCACAAGGAATCAAAGGATAAAATTATATGGGTTAATATGCTTTGAAAAATTTAAAGTGCTCTACATGTAGAAGTTTTTATTATTGCAAAGCCCTGGGGAACTGTGGTAACACAATAAAGTCCAGGAAGACTGATATTATCATAGAAGAAACCCTTAGGGAGCTTAAGGTTATTGTTTCAGCAGGTCTGGCTTACAAAAGAACTTGTTACGGAATAAGACATAAAGTTATATAACATAATCAGACCATGCATACATAAAGATGAATATATTTGTGGTCCATGGTCTCAGAGAAAGTCATCTTATTAAATATACTTCTTATTGGCTTGGGTAAAAACTTGAAAATTCAGGTATATAAAGCAGTTCAAAAAGTCTTGAGACAGGAGACTTGGAAAACTAAAACTCTGCTGTAAAACAAAATCCTAAAATTTTTATTCAGAATGACTTTATAGAAATAGACTATGAACGTAATATGTTCTGATATTCCCCAAGAAAAACCTGTCAGTTTTAACATCTGGTCAGCTTTCCATAAAGGGAAAAGACCATAAAGTTCATTTTCCAAAGGTGAAGACAATGATTCACTGACAGAATTAGGATTTTAATAAATTAAAAATTTATAAAAAAGGGTTTCTGTCATGAGTGGCACACGTTGGACCAGGGGCCCTCAAACTTTTTAAACAGGGGGCCAGTTCACTGTCCCTCCGACCATTGGAGAGTGCGCACTGTGGGCTGGGGACGAGTTGGCTGCTAAGCAGGACAGGCAGCAGCAGCAAAAACACCCGGAGGGCTGGATAAATGTGCTAGGTGGCCCGTATGTGCCCCACAGGCCGTAGTTTGAGGACGCCTGCGTTGGACAATTTGATTGCTCTTTATGTGAAATAGACACCAAAAATTTGCTGAAGTGCTTGACTGCATCATCCCATAAGAAAATTTAGAAATGTCTACAAATCCTGACCTTTGCTCTCTTTCTGTTGAGATGGAGGAAGAAGAACTGTGCTGATTTTCAAACTGGGACTAACAATATGGCAAAAAATCATATATGAAGTAAATACATATTGTTGGAATTTGCCTATGCAATTTTCTTCGGTAATTGAATCTGTCCTCATTTGTGAAACAACTGTATTGTGTATAGAATTATCTAGGTACAGGGAGGATATTAAAAAGGAGTGAAATAAGAGGTGATTTCCTTCAAACGTTTGAAATCTTTCTCTTATAAAAATGGCACTGGTTTTCCAAACCCCTGCTCTTTGCCTGACAGGCTACACTCTGTCTAGTCTCAGACAGTCACTTTTCTTGACCTCAGATTTCTCATTCATAAAATTCTGGATTTGGCTAGGTAAGTGCCAAAGTACCATTACGGTTTCCTTTCAATTTAATGGCAATAGTTGTTTAGTCCTTTACTGAGGCCATTTACTTACATATTTTATCACATTTAAATTTTACAAAATTCCATCAGATCTTATTATTACACCATTTTACAGTCTTGACTTTGAGAGGGCAAGTCACATATTCTATTTCACAGCTTGTGCAGGAGACAAAGCCAGGGTTTGATTCATGCCTGTGACACATTGACCGTGAGCTTTGCGCAGCAAAGCTTGGCACATCACCTCTGTGCCAAGATCTATGATTAACAAAGACAAATTTCTCAACCTGTTAGCCACCACAGGACCACAGCTGGAAAAAGTAGCCTCCCAATACTATTTTTAGTGTCTTTCATTTCTTAAAGGCCCAAAATAAGGTGATAGAAAGGACATTTTCTGTTTCAAATGGTTAGTGGTGACGATGTGACTAGCTTAGCCAAGCATATCTATAAGCCATTTGATCATTCAGCTTTGTGACATCAATTCACTTTTATTAAAAAAACAACTTTATTTTGAGATAATTATAGATTTACATGCAGTTGTAAGAGATAATGCAGAGAAATCCCATATATCCTTTACCCAATTTCCCCCCATAGAAATTCCTGCAATACTATAGTACAAGAGCAGCCACTGAACCGTTTTCTTTCTCTATTATTTTGTCACGTCAGGACTATAATATCAATGGAATCATATGGTATGCAATGTTTTGAGATGGGGTTTTTTCACTCAGCACAATTTTCGTGACATCCAACTAAGTTGATTAGTGTATCAATTCTTTTCCGTTGCTGAGTGGTATTTCATGGTAGGATGTACCATAGTCTGGTTAGCCACTCACCCATGCGTGGAAAGACATGTGGGTCGTTTACAGTTTTTGTCTATTATGAATGAGCTGCTGTGAACATTTATGTACAAGTTTGTGTGTGAACATATATTTTCATTTCTCTGGGATAAATAAATGCCTAAGAGTGCAATTTCTGGTTCATATGGTAAGCACATGTTTAGTTTTATGAAAACTGCCATACTCTTTCCCAGAGTGACTGTACCATTTTACCTTCCCATCAGCAATGTATGAGTGGCCCGATTTCTCAGCATCTTTGCCGGCATTTAGGGCCCTGTCTGGAGAAGAGGCTTTACTCCGCTAATGGGGGCCGGGTAAAGGAAAGGAGCCTCTGACCACTCAGCTGCACTCGCCTGGAATTTAGCCTCGGCAACATGGATCTGGGGAGAAGGATGAAAAATTGCTAGTGGCCTGCCCCTCCTGGGGAGATGCCATCACCCTGGTCTGTCAGCTGGAGGGAGAGGGATTCCTCTGTTCTTGGCCTTACTCACCCAGAGTGGAATTTCTGTCTTGCTGAGCTAGGAGGAAGAGGGGAATAGTGGGTCCTAATTCAAATGTCATAGACTCCTGCTGTCCTTAACTAGTTTTAGTATATTGTCTTGAATATTTCTCCAGAGACTTTTTTCCTTTGGTAATTTTGCTAGTTATATGGCGTTTTTTCGGGGAGTAGGTCTGCAGAGTCCCTCAAGCCATGATTGTGGAAGTGGAACCAATACTGTTGAGTTTTGAGGATTTTAAAATGTATTTTATATTAGAAATTCTTTGTCAGAGATGTGGTTTGCAAATATTTTCTCCCAGTCTGCTGCTTGTCTTTTCATATTCTTCAGAGTCATTCACCAAACAAAAAATTTTAATTTTAATGGGATTCAATTTATTGTTTTTTCTTTGCTTTTTTTATAGATTGTGTTTTTAGCATCAAATCTAAGAACTCTTTATTTAGCCTGTGGTCCTAAAGATTTTCTCCTATGTTTTCACTAGCTGTTTTATAGTTTTACATTTTACATTTAAGTCTATGATCCTTTTGAGTTGATTTTTGTGTAAGATGTGAGGGCTAGTGTAAGGTTTTTTTTTTTTTTTTTGCCTATGGATGTCTAATTGCTCCAGCACTATTTGTTGAAAGGACTATCCTTCCTCTATTGAAATGCTTTTGTACCTTTAACAAAAATCAGTCAGACATATTTGTGTGGGTCTATTTCTGGGTTTTCTCTTTGTTCCATGGCTCCATGCATTTATCCCTCCCCTAACACCACACTGTCTTGATTACTGTAGTTGTACAATAAGCCTTAACATTGGAGAGTGATTACTTCTACTTCATTCTTCTTTTACAAAATTGTTTTGGCTATTCTAATTCCTGTGTCCTTTAGTATAAGTTTTAGGATAAGCTTGTCCATATCTAAGAAAAACCTTTTACATTTTGTTAGGATTTACATTAAAGCCATAGATCAATTTGGGGAGAATGGACATCTTTACTATGTCAATCCACTTTTGAATTAATGGAACGTTCAATTCATTTTTGTTGTTTTTACTAATACAAGTAAAGAATTTAGTAAGCTTTCTGTTTAATTCATAATAAAACCACACTGGTATCAATTTACTCACTATTAGGTGAGAGTATTTGTTTTTTTTTTTTTTTTCCTGGACTCTTTGGATTGATTTAATTTTCTACATTAATGTTTATCAGCACAACTTTTGTTTCTATATAAACACAGCCATGGATAATCACAGCAACTACAGCTCTACCTTCAGTCAAACTACAAATAAATGTTTGTTGTGGGAAGGCAGATAACTTAGCCAAATGACTCATGGATTGTAGCCCTCCAGAGAGGACTGAGAGCACATTAAGCCTTCCAAAACTCTTCAGGATAGGAAAATGTGTTGCTAAAAAAAGGTTTTTTACTATATCCTCTCTTTTAAATAGATTTGAAATTGGAAAGTGCTTATCTCAGTGTAGCTTTTCCATTTTGTTTTGTTGGTTATTATTACAGCCAGCTCTGTTAGGTGAGTGACCCCACACTGAGAGAAGGGAAAATGGAACTCTTCTGGCTGGCACTATTGTTCCCCCCAGCTGAAAGCTGTTAATGCGTGACAGCATCTTTTCTGTAGCTATATTTGGGGCCACAGGAACTGTGGGTAGTTATGTATTCAGTTGTTGTTATAGTCATCAATTTATCTGCCTTAAGAATAAAGACAAATCTCCAAATTGATCTTAATTTTTTGCAGCTGCAGTTTTTTATTACAGTATGTTTTTATATTAAAAACTTTTCATCCGTCATTAAAAATAGAAATTCGATTCACAAGGTTTTTTTCTTTCTAGAACAATTTATTGGCATTTATTTCTGCTAGAGATATTGGGAGAGAAGAAAAACTGCAGATGATTAAAACTCAAGGAAGTAGGTCCCTTGTTTTAAACTAGAGCCAAGAAACTTGCTAACTATATACTTGTATTGCTTCCAGTTTTGGAGTGATGGTCCTCTTTCTTTATTTTTAATTTTTCACTTTTTTTGGTGTGTGTATGAGACAGGGTCTTGTTCTGTTGCTCAGGCTAGAGTGTAATGGCATCATCATAGCTCACTGCAACCTCTGACTCCTGGGCTCAGCCTCCCAAGTAGCTGGGAATACAGGTGTGCACCACCACACCTCATTAGTTTTTTTATTTTTTGTAGAGATGGGGTCTTGCTTGCTCAGCCTGTCTTTCTTTATTGAAGACAAATGAATGCGAAAAGCTCTATTGTGTGTTCAAATCACTTATCTATACTAAATCATTATCCATTGTATTTGCATTTCTTCTGTAAATTTATAAAACTCTGTAGTGATTTTTTAGTTAGTATATTTTTGGTGGCATGTGACAGAAAACTCATCTAGGTGTATTAACCTGAGTAACTGAAAAATTAAGGTGTCAACATAGCTGGATCTAAAATGCCCTAACAATGTCATCGGACAGCCGGTCTCAGCTTCTTTCTCTTGTCTCTGCTTTCAATTGTATTGGCTAACTTTTCAGGTAGGCTTTCCCTGTGGCAGACTGTGAATTTTCTTCTCCTATTTACTCTTGTAACTAGGACTTCTGAGTCCTGTAATTAGTGCTAATTGGGTCATGTGTTCATCCACAAACCATTTACTTTGGACAGGGCTAGTCTATACTCTGGATAACCAGGCTGGCGTCAGAGGCTGACTTCTGTAGCCGAGGGGTGTTTCAGCTCCATCCAAGGACTTAGACTCAGGATGTGGAAAGAGTATGTGATTCAGAGTTGTGTGTGTCTGGGGAGAGACTGAGGGTTACTGAGCAGGCAAAAATCAAGAGCTATCCACTACATCAGGTTCTCAAGAGTTGTTCATTAAAGAAAAACTAAAAAAAAAAATACAAGACAAATTTATGCTTGTTGGTATTTTTTGAATGTGTCCCCTAAAGTTCTTGTGTTTGAAACTTGATTCCCAATGCAGTGGTATTGGGAGGGAGTGGGGCCCAAAGGGAGGAGTTAAGGTCATGGGGACACTGCCCTTATGAACGGATCAATGCCATTATCGTGGGAGTGGTTTCCTTATGAGAGGATGAGTTCAGCCTCTTCTTGTGTACACACTTTTTCTCTCTCTCTCTCCCCTTTTGGCCTTGGGATGATTTGGGAAGAAGACCCTCACCAGATACTGTAGCCTTGATTTTAGACTTCCCAGCCTCTAGAACTATGTGAAATAAATTTCTTTTCATTATAAATTGTCTGTGGTATTCTGTCACAGCAGCATAAAATGGGCTGATGCTTGCAAATTAACAAAAATGGGAAAATATAGTGAATAATGCCTTCTAAACAAAACTTATTTATAAGTGTTTAATAAAATCATAAAGATTCATCAGAAACTTCGCTCTGAGTCTTGATTTGCTCAAATATATATTTAGGGGATTGATTAAATAATTTTCTAGGTGTCTCAGTTTTAACATTCTGTCCGTCCACCATTAGCAATCCTCACTCCTGCTGAGTATAATGTGTTTCTCGAAGCCTTAAAGGCTGAAGTGTGTTGAAGGTGAAGGTGTTTCACCTGTGAATGTCAGTAACCTTAAGTATTTCCCATTTGAGCCAAGAGCTTTGGACGACTACACAGATATGCACAGTTTGAAAAATATACAGGAGTAGGGACAGTGCAATTGTAGATAGCATTTAGAGTTCCTGGTTATAATCAAGGCACAAGGTAATAAGATGGAATTTTCCATAAATTGACTTTTAAAAATTTCTGGTTGTTAATTTTCCAGACTGTACTTTGTTCAGAAGAATATTTTAGTTATTGTATGGCTGACTACTCCTCTTTAGTTAACGTACCTTTCCATGGCATTGGCTGATATGTCTTAAGGTAATAGAAACCAATTTTCAATGTAGGCAGGCTGTGGTTTGTGAACAATTTTCTTTGAGAACCATACCTCTCCTTCATTCGTTTAACACATATGATGCAATGTCGACTACATGCCATGCACTGTTTTAGGAATTAAACTGGTAGGCAAAAATGATTTCCTGCCCTAACAGAGCTTACTGTCCTAAGGAGGATAAACAAATATGTAATTTGAGTCAAAGGGTATTAAGCGCTGTGATAAAAAAAAGAAGTAGAGCAATTTGATTTAGTGTGGCTGGAGTGCTGTTTTGTGGTCATCAGAGAGAACCTCTTTCTCTAAGAAGGTGACACGACAGCAGAGAGAGAAATTAAATGAGGAAGCAAGCCATGTCTCCTGGGGGAAGGGCCTTCCAGGTAGGAAGATGGGCAAGGAAAGAGACTTGAAGTGGGAACATGCTTGACATGTTTGAAGAATTGCAGGGAGGCCAAGGTAGTTAGAGCAGAGTGGGTGGGGAGTGGTGGGAGGAAGTGTGGCAGGAAATGGATGAGAGAAGCAGCCAGGGGCCATATCATGCGAGTCAGGGTAAGGACTTAGGATTTTTTTTTCAGAGTGTGATGGGATACCTTGGAGAGTTTTGATATAGGAAGCTGTAAGATCTAGTTCGCATTGTAAAGGGTCTCCTTGGCGGCTGCTTGGAGAGCCTTCCTCAAGGGGAGCAGAGGGAAGCAGCTGAGGAAGCCCTTGCTTGAGGCTGCCCCTTCTCCAGCAGGAGCTCTTCTGTGGGGGCAGCTCCCAGGAGAGCCACCATCACCTCCTGCCCCTGGATGTCCTTTGATCCCCACTCTGAGCTACTGGAGACAGTATTTCCAACTTCAGATCAACTGATTGTATACTGAGAGTTATTTGTAACTTGGAGACTAATTCTTTTCCAGAGCAGGGAACATTTTCCTAAGGAAGGTCATTGAAACATTAAGGATTAATGACACCTAGTGAAAACTGACAATAAAAAGAAGTTAATTGAGAAAAAAATTTTTTTTTGAGAGAAAGCTATAAGAATGACTTGAAACACAGGTGAAATCAAACTGATGTCTGAAAAATTCCCCTCTCCTAAACCAAGTAAAATATTTCAAGAAAAGTAAATCTATAGGGGAAAATTCTTATACGAACCTTATAATCAAATATGAAAGCTTTGGCTAGTTTGTTTTGCATTATTTGTGCTCCCCTCAACTAGCATGAGTAAATGGGTATTGTATGATATTACACTTGTTCAGTATTGAACATCATCCTATGGGGGGGGGGCGTGTGGGGATGGTCATCCATTTGTCAATGTCCAATAACTTTTAGCAATTTCATGTATTCTTTTAGACATTAAAATGTTAAGTTGGTGTCACGTATGTTCTTGCAGTGCTATACATGTAATAATAAAGATATTGAATAGTATTTATATGTGTATCATTTGGGACAACAATTGAGTAGTAATTATTTCTTGTACTTTGTTAAAATACAAATGGAATGTCTCATTATTGTTGTCTGAACCAAATCTTTCAAAATGGTTCATGAGACTATGATGTTAACATTAAATCAAAACTTTACTAAATTCTTTGCATTCTATAAGGCTTATCACTGTAATGTGAAAAAATAATCCAGTGGGACATACTATGTTTTTAATTAAATCTTTCAGATTACTCAGCTCAATGGTTCTTATTTAGATAATACCAAGCAGATTATATCAGTACTTTTGCAGCTATAAAAAAGTATAGCTGACTACTCAATTTCCTAGGGAGATCTGCTTTTTCAAAACCAGTGGGGAGGACTTCAAAATTGAATTCCACCTTTTTTATTACATAAAATTTTGAGTTAAACTGGAACTGAATGACTTGTTTATTCATGTAATTATTTGAAAGTAGAAAATAACTGGTGAAAGAAAAACAAGTGAACAAAATTCTTTCAGCCTTCCAGCCAGGAGGTAGAATGTCTGTGTCTGCAAGTATACAAATAAATCTTTCCTCTCTATCTCCTCTTTTTCTATTAGGAAAAAGTGGCTCTTGAGTGTCAAATTTCATTAATTAAAAAAAAAAATCCCATGAGGATGGATTGAAGTAGCCTACAGTTAGCAGAGAAATACTGATAAGTCTAAAGCCTCTGACATTAAGAGAGGACAGAAATATTGTTGGCCACATAAAAGTAACTCCTTTACTTAATTTCCCAGAAGAACATTTATGGGGGCAGAAGAAATCTTTGATCTGTTCAGGAAATCTATCATGTCTGCCCACTTCCGTATTTTGTAAGAACTAGGCTGGACCAGGAATCAGCAGACTGATCTGATATGGAAGTCGTCCCATGTACTATGCCAGACTAATTAAAATCATTGGCTCACGTGCTGATGCACTCTGTAATGTACAGGGAGATAACAGTCTCATTTCAGGGTTAAAGCCAATTTGAACAAAAGTCACAGATCAGAATCATGCAGTTTCTTTTATTCTAAAGAGGCTCTACCGCATAGTGTTTTGAGTCCCCAGGTATCCGTGTCAACATCATCATGGCCACTCTGTTACAATAGTAGTGTGAGTGTATATGTGTGTGTGTGTATGTGGTAGGCAGAATAATGACACTTTAAAGATGTTCTAATATCTAGAAACTATGAATATGTTAGGTTACTTGGCAAAGGGGAATTAAGATTTATTCTTCAGGCTGGGTATGGTGACTCATGCCAGTAATTTCAGACTCTGGGAGGCCGAGGTGAGAGGTTGCTTAAAACCAGGAATTCAAGACCAGCCTGGGAAAAATAGCAAGACACTGTTTCTACCAAAAATTAAAAAAAAGAAATTAGCCCAGCATGGTGGCATGCCTGTAGTACCAGCAACTTGGGAGGCTGAGGCAGGAAGATTGCTGGAGCCTAGGATTTGAGGTTGCAGTGAGCTATGATTATGACACTGCACTCTAGCCTGGGCAACAGAGTGAGACCCTATTTTGAAAAAAAAAAAAAAGATTTATTCCTCTACAAGGATAATATCCAACTGAAAGTAGAGGAGATGAGGGTTTCCAAGACATGACTGTGTCTTCATTAGCTGTCCCCAACAACTGCTCCTTTTTGATTCTTGAGCATTGATTCTGCTTGCGCTGGCTCCCATTGGCATTGTATTCTGCCAGGGATACCTCTTTAGGAAGCTTATGACAGTGGCAGTTCCTAAAGGGTCCTGGTACTTTTCATCTTATCAAGGAGCTGACAATTATCTCTGCCATACTTGGGCAGAGCTATCTGAGTCGCTCACCATTTCTCTTGGACCACCTAGCAAAGCCCTTGCTGATTCCTGTAGGAGAAGTTCTGATGCATTTATTTACAGCTCAGCAAATAAAATTGTTCTAAAGATTTGGGGATTGCATTAAGGGAACAGGCATTTTGGATGTCTATACTGAATTTTTATTCACTCAGATCTGTTAATATTTTTCTGTTATGTTCCCTAAGAAGGTCTAATGAACGTGTCAAGCTGTATAGAGATGTGCTTATCCAATATGGCAGTGTTAGCCACATATGGCTATTTAAATTTAAACTATTTAACATAAAATTTAAAAAAATCTACTTAGTTGCACTAGCCACATTTCATGTGTTCATAGTCACATGTATCTATTCTTATCATATTTGATGTTCATACATAGAACATTTTCATCATTGCAGAAAGTACTATTGGACAGCACTGTTATAGAGCTTGTGATCTTTCTAGTAAATACCTAGTTGACTTGTCACATGCCTTAAATGTTTCATTATATATGCTTTCCTTGCCCCTCCCAAGAGTGCAAAGAACGGTATATACAAATGCAGCTTCAATAGACAAACTATTTTCCCAAAATTTCCCAGGAATGGATATAATAGTTATAGATTATATATACATATAATCTATAGATTATAGATTCTGGGTTATAGATTCAGAGAGCACAATGCACTTATATTCTTTACACTATGGCATCTATTAAAAACCATTAGTTACCATTTATTGTTCATGTACTGTATGCTTGGTACTTGACACATATTATATCTCATTTAACCCTAATTGTGGCATTGTGAGCTGGATATTATCCCCATTTTTAAAACAAGGCAACTGAGGCTCAGAAATTGTGAATAGCATGCCCAAGATCATATAATAACTGGCCAAGTCTGATATGAGTGGCTCTTTATAATTCTGAAGACCCTGCTTTAAGTCACACTGTACTATAACAGCTTAGTTGTAGAAAAGCAGTTGGCAATAAATGTCAGTTGGATCACATAATCTGAAATTCTCCTGTTTTGATACTTTATTTTTTTCTTTCCTCACTGTCTTGGAAATTACCTCCAGAATGCAAACGTATACAGATTTTAATCTCTGTAGGGCGAAGCGCTCATTTATTTACAGAACGTTAACAATACTTTTTCCTGTTCCACATACTATTTGCTTTTTCCCCCTTTCAATTTAAAATACAGGCATGCACTTAAATATTTTTATCTCGTAACAAAATATGGCTGGGTCTCTGCAGATCTGAGATGCATATTGTACCAAAATATAGATAACATGTGATGGCTTGTGATAATAAAGCTGTTTCTCACTCTCAGAGGAATCGTCAAATCCTTTTGTTGGTTGAAGCTTTGTGTTCCAACTTATTTAACTATCCCTGACAATCTGTTTCTTATCTGTTTTAGGATGCTGCAGAATTCTTTAAAAACAAGATGGATTTTTTTTCTACTAATACCCACCATTATTTTTAAAAAGTGCCTTTGCGATGAATTCGTTGCCTATCATGTTCCTAGCAAAATGAACTTTAAGTGACCTTTTTGCCCTTATTATTGCAGCTGTTCGCATCCTCTTTTATACAGAAAATATGAAGGAAAGGGAATTTAAAACAGAAACTTTTATTGAGGCACATACAGCTTCAGCAGCTGCTGTTACAAGGGTATCATCAAATACCAACACTGACAAAAACCCATGGGGTCTATTTTCTAATTCAGTCTTGAAGGAAATTTACAATAGTGAATGTCTATGACAGTTGAGGTTGGCTAAGATTTAGATGACCCATTTCCCTTATCTAATGAATTCAGGCCCTGCAAACTTTGCAAAAGCTTTAAACTGACAAAACACCAAGAGAGTTGATGTGAAATTGGAAGACAGCTGGCATGGACTCAGAGCCTCTTGAGTTTAGCTCAGGAAGCTGCAAACTTGCACAGCTGCAAGAATGTCAAAATGAAGATTCCAGCCTAAAGATAGTCAAAATATTGCTATTAGATGAAGAACTTTATGCCTAAAGCCTCTATTCCAGAAAGGATTCTTCTTTTTAAATAAAGAATGCACATGATGTTTTTACATTTATCTCCATTTTGCTAAGATAAAATAAGTGAGAATGTTTCCAACAACTTAGGTTTAAAAAAGTTAAATTAATCTTGAAGAGTACTTTAAAAAAAATTTTAAATGATCAAATCTTGTTCCTTTTGATAAAACCATTTTGATGTGTTTTCCTTTTTCAAGCTGTCTCTTATCAATTCCTTGGTCTTGACAGCCATGAGGAAAATTTAACACTTGTCTTATTATGTGGTGAGAAACTCTTCAGGATTTTTTAGCTAAGAGACCACTTAACAAATTATTAGGTAGAGAAACAAAGCTTGCTAGGCATAGTGTTTTCAGGCAATGAACTACATCATCAATCATTATTTTTATGTCTCTATTTTAAGCAAAAACAAAACCCAAACGAACTGGTATTTATGGAACAATTGAAGTTTTACTGATGGGTAAATACCTCAAATTAAAGATATAGTTTGCTGAATAGTAATTATAAGACTTTTTGTATTAATGAGAACTTAAAATTTTGGCTATGTTTCCAAAGGATCCTAGTCTGGCCTTTGATAATGCTCATCACTAAAACTCTTTTTAAACAATTTAAATTATGTCACGGATTGGCCATTTGTATTTGAGAAACGGCATTAAATTCATGCCAACAGTGAAATCCCACTGTATGGAATGTATCCGTGAAATGAAACATAAATGCAAAACTGAGAATAGGAGACAAAGTCATTTATGATTTTACAATGACAGTATGTCGTTTAAAATGCAGAAAAAGTATGCGTGAGTAGTTCCAAATCATTTATTTTATTCTAGGTGTTTTATGTCTTATCAGACTGCTAAATCTAAAAAAATCCCTTTTCGATCTTATTATGTATAATGAGACTCAATCGTAAACTATGTTTAATTCATTTTTAATGCATATGCAACTTGTCAGCTACTTGTCCACACTTACATTTTAAAAATGATTTGCTTCTTTTAATTTTATGACTTTTTTTGGTATAATGTAAAATGCTAAGTATATCAATGTTTGAAAACAAAATAGACTTGTAGACTAACTGCAGACTCATGCACATTACTCAAGACTCAGGTGAAGAGCATGTGAAGCTCTGGGCCTTGCCTAGCAGAGCCAGACTCCTTTGTTTCTTCATGCCTGTACTAATCTCCATTATAGTACTTTTTAAAAGTGTATTGAAATGTGCCTTCCTCCCTGTAAGGTAATAACCTCCTTGACATTATGAATCAGGTCTTATTCTTCTCTTAAGCATTGATTGATCCAGCAATTCACTGATGTCATCAAAAACTCTGGTTCTTTCCACCTTTTGCTCTGCCACACATCCTGATAATGTCATCCTGAGCTTGGTTCTTGTAGTTATGGCATCGTTGCCCATTGCCCATAGCATTGAAGCTCATTTATTCTCAAAGCCTCCTGGGAGAAAAAAAGAGAGAGTGATTTTCCTCAATCATGGAACAACAGTGCTTCTCTTCAGTCTGATGTACAGTTGACCCTTGAACAACATGGGTTTGAACTGCTCAAGTCCATTTACACATGGATTTCCTTCCACCTCTGCCAGTCCTGAGACAGCACGACCAACGTCTCCTGTTCCTCCTCCTCCTCAGCCTGTTCATCATGAAGAAGACAAAATGTGATGAGGATGAAGAACTTTATGATGACCCACTTCTACTTGATGTACAGTAAATATATGTTCTCTTCCTTATCATTTTCTTAATAACATTCTTTTCTCTAGCTAACTTTACTATAAGAATATAATATATAACACATATAACAAAAATATGTGTTAATCAAATGTGTTATTGATAAAGCTTCTGGTCAGCAGTAGGTAGGCTGTTAGCAGTTACGTTTTTGGAGAGTCAAAAGTTAGTTATACATGGATTTTTGTCTGCAAACAGGGTTGGCACCTCTAACTCAATATTGATTGAGGGTCAACTGTAATTGTTTAGGTGTGACTCTGGACCAATGATTGTCACCAGAGGAATGTCATGTGCTTATTGGTATAGGTCAGAGTTCCTCAAGCAATCTTGGCCAAGGGAGACAGGGTCTTATAATTGCTTAGACTAATCAGGGCCTTTCTCTGGAAATGGAATCAGTTCCTCAAACTGCTTTGAAACTTTATTGGAAAGGCAGGGAAACAGATATTAGTCACTTACTTATAGTGTCCATTATGTAGGTTTTTAATATGCAGTATTTCTCAGGCTTATTTGGTTGAGCATGAAAATTTGTTGCAACTCTTCAAAGGAGCTCTTTGTTCTTAGGATGCATAGTTTAGAAAATGCCAATCTCTAAGATTAAATTCACATTCTTTATTACAGCATGAAAAGCATTCATGATATAGCCTCTGAGTCTAGCTACTAGTTCTGTAGCATGTCAAAGTTATGCTTTTGCAATAAACAGCTTATTGCCTTTTCTGTATTGCTCCATGTTTCTTAATATTCAAGGCCTTTATTATTTGTCTTCTTAGTTAGCAAGTTTTTCCCACTCTGATCACCTTCTCATCCTTCAAAGTCCAGATCAAACACTGTCTTCTATGAAGTCTTCCCTGGCATATACTATTCTAGCAAATTTCGCATAAATCTTTTATTGCTTCTCCACAGGACATTATAATTATATATTAGCAGGCTTCTAGATTTTGAGTGACTTGAAGGGAGGGTCTATGTCTTATTCATCTTTGCAGTCCCAGAATTTGGCAGAGGATTAGTGTTAAATGTCTGTTCAATTAAATTGTTCATTTAGTATGTTTTTGAAAATAGAAGATCAATACTACATTTCTACACTTTTATTTATGCTTACTGAAATATTAAATGAGTCAGGAGTTAACTGCGAAATCTTTATCTGATAGATTCAATAGTAGCTCTTGTATCAATCTCAGAATCTGAGCTGTAAAAGTTTTAAAACTTATTTTTCTGATTCATGCTGCTCAATTTTCAAAGTTCAAAGTCATAAAATTAGATGTAGGCTTTCTGATCAAGTACTATTTGTAAAAGTTTAGCTAAACATAAGTAGGATTTCAAATGGATTTTTATAAGGAATGTCTGCATAGTTGAAGTATCATTCTTAGAGTGCACAAATATCTGTTTTTTTAGATAAAACTTCAAACATCTAGGAGCCACTTAATATATTCATGCTAACTTGTAAACATAGAAGAACCTACAGGTAACTCTTTTTTAGCATGCCAAAGGCTTAAAATTACTAGGTTAATCGTAGATTTACTAAACCTTTTAAAAAGTTCTCCAGGCCCTTCATATAAAGTTATTACTAGGTGAAATACAAGTTTTAAAAACTCTTCCTTTTTCAAATACATAGAATATATTTATATAGAGGATGTTTGTTTATTTATTTATTTATTTACTGACTTACTTAAGCAACCCAGCATCCATTTCTCCTTTTCCTCTTAAACACTTCTCAAATTCCCTTGGAGAAATTACCTCTTCTGAATTGTGAGCAACCTTGGTCAAAGAATTCTTAACCCTTCTAGGTGAGTAACCAAGGTAGGCTAATCAGATTTTTCCCCAGACTTAATCTAGATGAGAAAGCAGTCGAAGTTTTTTTTTTATCTAGCAGTAGTATCCATACAAAACTGCCTATTAGTTCTTGCTACCCAGATTGTTAGAGATATTCTGGTTTCCAATACTTTAAGCTGTTTTATTCTTTGAGCTTCTCCATATTCTTCCTGTAAATTCACTTTCTGCTTAAGTTATGCAGAGTCAGTTTCTGTTGCTTACAAAGAACCCTGACTCATATGATAGTCAAGGTCATTTCACCTTTGATTTGTTTTCAGCTACATTTTCAAATTATGCCTTTGTCAACTTTACTCTATTTACCTCATTTTAATTTTATTGTTTCTTATATGGTAAAAAATGCCACAAATTAAGCACAATTCTTTTTTTTTTTTTTTTTGAGCAGAGTCTCGCTTTGTTGCCCAGGCTAGAGTGAGTGCCATGGCATCAACCTAGCTCACAGCAACCTCAAACTCCTGGGCTCAAGCAATCCTGCTGCTTCAGCCTCCTGAGTAGCTGGGACTACAGGCATGCACCACCATGCCTGGCTAATTTTTTCTATATATTTTTTTAGTTGGCTAATTAATTTCTTTCTATTTATAGTAGAGACGGGGTCTCGCTCTTGCTCAGGCTGGTTTCGAACTCCTGACATCGAGCTATTCGCCCACCTGGGCCTCCCAGAGTGGTAGGATTACAGGCCGTGAGCCACCGTGCCCGGCCAAGCACAATTCTTTTTATTGATTGCCAAATGAAGTCAGTTTCAAGAGCCTAGCCTTGTCATGTTCAATCGCTTTCCTGTAGCACTTTCCACCTACAACAAATACAAGCTGCCTGTTAAGATGTGCTTTAGCCAGCGCTTTGCAAATCATGTAAATATTTTTGGAAAGAGAGTTTCATTCCTCATTGTTGAGCTAATTTTCTCACAGTTTAGAAGTGTCTTTATAGGAATCAGCTTTCCAAAATTAGGATATCTATTTTTTGTGTTTTGGTAGAAAAACACAATAAAAGAGATATGCTTGCCTGATACATGTTCATTGTCTGAGAGGATTGCAGTCTATTCTTACTGATTTCTTTTTGGGAAACTTGTATCTATGGGAAACATAAAGTTTTATTTTATTTTGAGGATATAGACAACTGTTTAAAAATCCATGAACACAGGAAAAAAGTACAATTGCATATCTCCTATAACTTATAAAACGTATTGTAAGGGCTTGAACTCGATCATAGTGAAAGAAAAATGAACATTATTTAGATGAAGGTTAAAAGGGAGAAATTATTTATAGACTATTTTGAGTGAAATGTCTACAATAATTGAACTTTCGAGCCACAGGGGCGAGTCAGTACTTCACCAGGTACTCTCCAAAAATCTTTTTGTAGGCTTTAAAATACAAATGCCTTTAGAATGTCAAACTTATATTTCTTCAAAGGAGAGAAAACCCTTCTAGAATATTAAATGGGCTTATAAAGAAGATTTTTGGCCAAAAGGAGATCAAATATTTTCTTTTATCCAAAGTTCGGTTCATCATTGCAAGTGAAAAGATCATGGAATGGCTGCTTAAGATTACAAAGGAGCCGTGATAGCTTTAGTTAATGATAGTGCACAGCCAATTTTGTCTTCTGCCTTTGTACTTGCTTTATAAGAGTTCTCAGCATTGGCTTTCTTTTGTACTTTTCTTTTTTGGTGATTATAGAACTTGATTATTATGGGTTTGAAAATTGTAGAGGTTTTTCCCACATTATATCTAACTTTGTGAGGCAAGATTACCCACTGATGTTAAAAGAAGGCAAATGAAATGGTAAGATTTATAATATACATATGTGAAGTAATTTTTTTTCTTTCTTGGGAAATGTTAGAACAGGGATGAGAATGTCTGGTGGAAAATGCTTAGGTGGAGTGTATTAGTTTCCTGGGGCTGCTGTAACAAGGTACACTAAGTGGAATGTCTTAAACAATGGATATTTATTGTCTCATAGTTCTGAAGGCTACAACTCTGAAATCGAGGTGTAGTCAGCTTCCTTCTAAGGGCTGTAGTGGAAAAACCTGTTCTAGGGCACTCTCCTTGGCTTATAGATGGCCATCTTCTCCCTGTGTCTTCACATGGCATTCTCCCGTGTATATTTCTCCAAATTTTTCTTCTTTATAAGGACACCAACCATATTGGATTAGAGCCCACCCTAATTACCTCATTTTAACTTGATTACCTCTGTAAAGACCCTATTTCCAAATAAAACCACATTCTGAGGTACTGAGGGTTAGGACTTCGTCGTATAAATTTTGGGAGAACACAATTCAATCCATAACAAGGGGCAAAGGGGTGATTAAAGGGAAGAGGACAAATAAGTTTTTACACAGGGCAGGAAAGAAGAAAGGTTCATTTCCTCATGCAGTTTTTTGTGAATCTAGGTAATAAGAGCCTTGCTGTTGAATTTTTTTCTTGTGACCCTTTGACTTTGCTTCTACCAAAAATTAGAAATGCTTTTTATCTCTCTTGATTTATGCACTGTGGAAGTTTGTCAGTATCTTTGTACTAATGTCTCATTGATCAAAGAATGGAAATTGATCATGTTAATTTCTTTTGTGTGAACTCAAGTCTTCAATGAGAAGCAATTGTCACACTGGCAGTCATGAAAAGTACTATTCATCTGAATGGACACCTACTGAGAATTCTCTTCCATTGACCCTTATTCTTTCTGTCCACCTCATTCCTCAATGAGCCTTTTTGACTTGGCTTAGTCTAGTGTTCTGGCTTGGATTTGTTCTTCTTTGTAACCATCTGGAGAATTATCAAACTGTGGTTTCCATAGTGATGAAAGTAGAAAACCCTCTCAGCTTCTGTTTGTAGCTGTTAGTTTTATGCTTTTGTTGGGGTAAACAGTGGATAGTGGCTCTGATTACAACTCAAGGAAAGGTGGGTTCATTGGGACAGCTACTGAGAAGGAGCATACAGAGGGTGTCCCACTCACCTGCTGTGTGCATGACTCTTGCTGGTCCTGGGATAATGCTTTGGGTTTTCTTTCAGTGATATATGTGAACTGCTGCAATTCTAGCCAGCCTCTTTCTTGACTAAATCATTTGCTTCATTTGTAACCAAGAGGTTATTTGTACAACCAATAATCCCTTTTTAAAGTTACTAAATGAGACTTACCCATTTTTAAGGTCATTTTAATATAAACAAAATTATTTACTGAGTATCTGCTCCATGCCAGGCACTGTGCTAATGGTAGGCAACACACTGAACCTGTCTCTCAAGAAGCTCACAGTTCACTAGATAAGACAAATCCAAACACAGACAGTGACAATAAAATGTGATAAGATCTATTAGGGGGATGCTCACTGGATTCTAAAGGAGTAGATTCCTCAGTAATGTCTTGAATGATGAGCTGGAATTTATCAGTTCTTGTTTGGAATGGGAGAAGAATAAATAAGAGAAAGGGTTTTAAGTGATGAGGTCAGTGTAGGCAAAGGCCCCAAACATGAAGATGTGCTGGAGGAGAAAAAGGACAGCGTGGCTGGGAGATGGAGATCACCTTAGACAGTGGTACGTGGGCAAGGATCAGATCACCAAGAGTTCCCTGTGTTCTGTTAAACGTAGAGGTAGAACACCTGGGGCACTGCCTGCTTCTACTCCTTAGTAGGGGTGTGACTTTGGGTAAGTCATTAAAAACACCTGGTCCTTAGCTTTCCTGTTGATAAAATGAGGATGTTTGCTCTTGCTTCTCTTCTACTTTAAAGCCATCGATGGCTTCCCAATTCTAATTGCTCTAAAATGATGAACAAAATGGTACATGATCTGGTCTTATTCTCCCTCTCCTGCCTAATTTCTTGCACCACCTGGCTCTCTCTGGACCTTCCAATGAATCTGGGTTACTTTTGGAAGCCTTTCCCTCTATCATTTTTGTCAGTCCTCTGTGCATTTACTCAGGTTGTTTCTGCTGCCCAGGGTGTCTTCCTTTGCTTCTCTTGTTTGCTTGTCAGACTTTTAGTCTTTCCCTCAGACATTATAGTCCCCCAAACACCATCACTGAGATTTGAGGCCAGATGAGGTTTGCCTCCTCCTCTGAAGAACTGACCGTAATATAGACTTTGAGCAGCACGAGGGCACGGTTGTGTTGTAGTCATCTTTGTATCCCTAGTGACCACACAGACACCTTGCTTCCAGAAGGCATCCAGCAAATGAATGTTGAAGTGAACTGACCCGAGAGACTGGGGCAAGCGTGCGGTGTGGGAGGGACACTCGTGGATGCACTTCTTGGTGGCCTTGGAACTTTAGAGACCTAGGTCTGGCCTGAGGAGCTTCTAGCACCAGCTGTCCTATGAGTTGACCAAGAGCCTAAGGAGGGGTTTTCAGTGAGGCTGTCCTGACAACCCCCTCAGAGACTTATGGAAAGCTTTTGAAGAAAAGAGTCAGGGAAGAGAGTGGAGGAGGACCCATGAGGAGAAGAGCAGTAGGGCGAGTGGGCTTCGTGGGACTAGTGTCCTAGAGATAGCACCCCAGGCTGGAAAAGCGATAGTATTCATACTTTTTTTTTTTGAGACAGGGTCTCACTCTGTTGCCTAGGCTAGAGTGCAGAAGCATCATCATAGCTTATGGCAACCTCAGACTCCTGAGCTCATGCAATCCTCCTGCCTCAGCCTCCCCCATAGCTGGGACTATAGGTAAATGCCATCACACCTGGCAGATTTTTCTATTTTTTGTAGAGACAGGGTCTCACTCTTACTCAGACCGGTCTTAAACTCCTGAGCTCAAGTGATCCTCCTGCCTCGGCCTCCCAGAGTGCTAGGATTACAGGTGTGAGGCATTGCCCCTGGCTGTATTAATACTTTTTGCACATGTTTCAGAGCCATATGTGTGCTTTGGTAAACTCCAAATATGAAAGAAAACAGCATGGCTCTTTGCTCTTTATACATCTTCATCTGCCTTCCATAAACCCCATCTTTTCTTAGTGAAACCTCCTTCTGCTTCCAGAAGAAAGGAGGAGGACTCTCTTTTTACTGTTATGGAGGGGAGTGGAGAGATATTAGAATTTACATGGGACCCATTTTGAAGGAGTATTTACTCAAGGCATGGCCAGGTTAAAGATGCCCAGGGGCAAGCTCATGTACAAGTTGAATATCTCTTACCTGAAATGCTTGGAACCAGAAGTGTTAAGGATTTCAAATTTTTTCAGATTTTGGAATATTTGCATATACATAATGAAATATCTTGAGGATGAAACCTATATTTAAGCACGGAATTTATTTATGTTTTACATATACCTTATACACATAGCCTGAAGATAATTTTATGTAATATTTTAAGTAATTTTGTGTATGAAACAAAGTTCATGTACATTGAGCCATCAGAAAGCAAACATGGCCAGGCACGGTGACTCACGCCTGTAATCCTAGCATTCTGGGAGGCTGAGGTGGGAGGATTGCTTGAGCTCAGGAGTTCTAGATCAGCTTGAGCAAGTGTGAGACCCTGTCTCTACAAAGTACAAAAATTAGCCAGGCGTGGTGGCATGTGACTGTAGTCCTAGCTACTTGGGAGGCTGAGGCAGGAGGATTGCTTGAGACCAGGAGTACAAGATTGCAGTGAGCTTTGATGATGTCACTTCACTCTACCCAGGGTGACAGAGTGAGACTCTGTCTCAAGAAAAAAAAAAAACCAAAAGTATCATTATCTTGAAGTTTGGAACATTTTGGATTTTGGATTCTTGGATTAGTGATGCTCGATCTGCAATACCTTTTCAAAAAAAAATGAACCATCACTGTGTTACTATATTTCCCCCCTTTTTCTTTTCCTCCAATTAAGCTGCTGGTTGCTGGATACCCATTATCTCAGCGGAAGGATGTGACAGTATGCATTATCTCAGTGGAGGGATGTGACAGGGCAATTCATGGAAATAACTAGGGAGTCTTCCCAGATGTTTCCAAAAACCTCAGCTTCACAATGAGCAAGGGATTTGTAGAATGGACAAGTTTTCTTGAAGTTTTAAATCTTCTTGAGAAAATATCCTTTCCAGAGTGGAAAACAATTCTAGAATTAGGAAGAGAAGAAAGAACAACAGAGATACTGTGGGTCCTGGAATGCAGGAACCTGCACCCTGCTCTCCAGCAGTGCTGGGGGTGAGGGGTCACCTGAGCGGGGCTGGGGGTTTCCCTGGCACCTGAGGGGAGCTGTAGGCAGGCAGGGCAAGGATTCCAGTGTCAAACAGGGAAGAGAGGAGCAGAGAGACACTGGCTAGGATGTCCTGTGAGCAAGGACAATGGACATCTTAGTGGCACCTGTTCACTCTGACAGCTGAGAACCTGGTGGTTCCCTTCCAATACATGGAAAGACGTCAGAACTGGGTGACACAAACTATGGGGCAGGTAGTACAAAAAAAAGACGGAGATTAAATTTCTTCTTTCTTATGGCAGTCTCACAGAATGGGGGTCTCAGTGTCAATAATTAAATTTAATTATAAAAAATAGAAAAAGCAGATTTGTAACCCATCTAAGTGTCTCACATCCTCTCAAGGTTTGAAGTTTAAGCAGTGGTGTGCTTGAGCTAGCTGACACTGGCTCAAGAGAACTGATGGTCACATTTTCAGGTATTTTGTTAGCTGATTGTTAAACACAGCCATTATGAAAACTTAAGTGATATAAACTTATGATTAAATACATTATATTAAAAACAAAGTAATAAGTATTTCAAACTAATTTCTATTTATTTATCTATATTTTACTATTATCTATATTATTGACATCTCTATAGCTTATGTATGGTATGATGGGAATCCTATAAAATGGTGTTTTCCTGCACATCTCTACCCAAGTCCTTTTTCACTGACATCACAGAGGTAGCTTGAAATTAGCCACAGCGGGAGTATTTATACCATGGGAATCGGCAAATGCTACAAATCAGACACTTTCTTTCCTTTCTTCTTTCCTCCTTCCTTTCCTTATCTGTCTTCCCTTCTTCCCTCCCTCCCCTTCTCTTTTCCTTTTGCAGAGCTTTCTGTTAAACCTTTAGCAGCATACCAGAGAGTACAAGGAAAGAATAACAAATGACAAAACAAAGAAATAACTGCAAACTGGATTGAAGGGAACAGGAACAAAAAGGGAATAGGTTCAAGGAAATGATTGAGGAGTATGACTTAGCACAGAGACCCTACCTGGTGCTGAGGCACTAAGGCGGATAGGGCAGCTAAACAGGACCAACTGACACTCACCCACATTCTAAAGTATGTATTCAGACAATCTGTGATTGGTGTGGATGAAATCAGAAACAGATTTACTAAGCAGATCAGTTAAACAGAATGATGTGGTACAATGTGGAGACAGCTAGAGAAATTGCTTCGTTTTATATCTGATGAGTGTATGGGCTGAGGGAGTCTGTGGTCCCATCCCCACTCCAAATGCCTGCCTTGGATCTTGCTACCCCCTCAGCTTCCTTTCTAGTCTTGTCTTTTTCGCTTTGTGCTTTGTGTTTAGTCTCACCTTTCTGCTCTTGTTGCTGCGTGTTCCCGTAACTTTCCTTTCCTATTTTTCTGTTTTCTTTCTTTGCTTTACTACTTTACTCTTCTGCAAGTCTTCTACTGTTTTCTCTTTTCCAGTTTTTCTGTGACTTTTCCATGCACAGACTTCTCTCATCTCCTCTGTGTCTTCATGCCATCTGCTTTCATCATCTGTTGTCTTAAAGAACTTTGAATCCCCACTCCAAGTGTCACTTTGTAGCAATGTGCTCTGAATCAAGTTAACTTCTTGGAGCCTCAGTTTTTTGTCCTGTAAAATGGGAGGATTTTACCTCCTTTACAGAGCTTTTTTTAAAGATGTAAGTGATGTACATAAAGTACTTAGTAAAATTTTTGGTGCCTAAAATGGTCAATAAATGTTACCTCTTCTTTTAAAAATGTTAATCCAAACTGAGTTTGTTACCTACAGGTTAAGTATCCCTTATCCTAAATGCTTGGGATTTCAGATTTCAGATTTCTTTTTGGATTTGGAATTTGCAACCTGAATTAGCATCCACGCTAAACTCTCTATTAGTGGTTACATGCTCAAATGCACCTAGGGCCTAGGCAGAGCATAAATGAAGGAAGTACTCTGGGTTGGGAAGTAGCAGAGATGGTGGTAAATTGAAGAGTTTGCAACCTGTGTAAAGGAGACAGCCACTTCTCAACGCTGGCCAATTAATATTCTGTGGAAATGTGAGCCTGGAGCTACCAGTTATTTTAATTTTTTAGGAAACAAATGAAAATTAGTATTTTTATGAGTATTTTTTTTCATTTTTATCTTGGTTATATTCCAAGAGAGTATTTATTGGTATAAAAAATATTGCTCACTATTGGAAAATAGCACTTCAAAGAAAACAGGTCCATTGGCTGTATCTGGCCTGCTGTCCACCAGTCTGAAACCTCTGCAGGATATAGTCATAGAGCTGTTGTTGAGAAGCTGGTTTTTTATTTATCAACAGGAAGTCCTGTCTTTCACATCTGACATAGCTAAGTTTCTAGTAAGACTGAATTGGAAAAAAATCCTTTTTTTCTCATATCGTTCCTCCCCAGTGAATAATTAGGATCAACCAGGATGTGGGGAAAACCGTAAATAGAATATGAACAGTAGCAAGTGAACCTAACTGTGCTGCAAATAAATGATATAACCACAACTAAAGAGGTGGGAAAGATAAAAATTAACCTAAGTAACTTTAGAAAATAGTATTTTGGCTATATTTGTGAGATTAGACAATAAGAACTGTGTATAAATACTCTATTGTAGTTATTAAGTTTGTTTCTCCAGGGTATGGGTCAGCTTATCCATAAATATATTCAGGTATACTTATGTGTATATTAGGATTGAACAAATAAATAAATATACCATAGGTAATGAGAGCCAGGTTTCTTATTATCAGAGAAAGAAGTTCTCTTCAAATAAAGAAAGGGGGAAATCTAGAATGAACCTTGGGGTGCTGGATTAGAATTGAAGACATAACTATTGTGGGAGACAGACAATAATGCCAAATATATGTTTTCCCATCTCCAGAGCCTGTGAATGAGTTATGTTACATGGCAAGGGAAATTAAAGTTGCAGATGGAATTAAGATTGCTAATCAGTTGGCCTTAAAAGAGGGAGGTTAACTTGGTTTATCTGTGTGTGTCTAATGTAATCATAAAGCTCCTTATAAGTGAAAGAGGGAGGTAGGAGAGTCAGTGTCAGGGTGACACAATGTGAGAAAGACTTAATCAGCCATCGTTGGCTTTGAAGACAGGAAAGGACTATGAACCAAACTTAAGGAACTCCAAAATCAAAAGACCAGAGCTAAAACAATTTGAGCAACAAAGTAAATAATGATAGTGGTGGATTATAGCTCATAAAAGAAAATAAATATCCATAAGTCCATACTGGTTTAAATAATTGAATAAATAAATAAATGAGAAAGAAGGGAAAATAGTTATGGAAGAAATCCAACTAATGAATGTAAAAGAAGAGAAATAGAATAATTGCTATTGGGTAAACCCAGCAGTAGTTATTGTTGCAGACAACATTCATCAATGGATGATACAATTTGTGGGCAAAAGTTTGATGAGAAACAGAATATCTGCATAATTTTAAACTATCTCCCTCAAGCTACTTATTAATTATAAAGGGAAAATAGTGGCTGTACAGTGAAGAAACATGGCAGACAATGCCTTAACCAAGTATCCAGGTTAATGTCACCCAAAATAAGACATATGGGCACTATGTTTGCTGGTCACCCTCACCATAATGCAGTGAGAAGGGCATAACCTCACTTCTACAGCACTCTTATCAGGAATGCATAATCTCAACTGAATCATGAAAGAGAAGTCAGATAAACCCAACTGAAGGACATTCTACAAAGTAATTGTCCAGTACTTTTCAGAAGTGTAAAGGTCATAAAATAGAAGAACAGTGAATTGTGCTGCCATAAACATTTGGGTGCAGATGTCTTTATTATAGAATGTCTTATGCTCTTTTGGGTAGACGCCTAATAATGCTATTGATGGATCGAATGGTATTTCTATTTTTAGCTCTTTGAGGATTATTAAAATTTGGTGCATGTATACAATGGAATATTACTCAATTATAAGAAATGACAGTGATCTAGCACTGCTTATATTTTCCTGGATTGAGCTTGAGCCCATTATCCGAAGTGAGGTGACACAAGATCGGAAGAATGGGCTCCACATATACTCGCCATCAAATTGGTACTGACTGATTAACATTATGGTGCTCAAATGGTGGTGGTGTTCTCCAGGGTTTAGGGGGTGGGAGGGTAGTCTCACAACTGAGGGATGAGGTGAGCACTGTGGAGGGGAGGGGCACACCTCTAACCCTGCTGGGGAGTGGCAAAGATATAAAATGTAACCAAAATGTTTGTACTCTCATATTTTCCTGAAAAAAAAAACAAAAACAAGAAAAGACTGAGGAAATGTCAGATTGAAATAATCTAAGGAGGAACGGCAACCAAATGCGATGTGATCCCTGGACCAGGAAAAGGGTATTAGAGAAAAAGTGGTGAAATTAGAATGAGGCCTGTAGTTTACAGTATTGTACCAATGTTCACTTCCTGGTTATATAAGACATTAATGATGCACGAAGGGTATATAAGAACTCTCTATATTATTTCTGCAATTTTTCTTTGAATCTAGAATTATTTTAAGACAAAAAGTTAAGAAAAAAAGAAGTGCCATGAGAGCAGTGCAGAGGAAAGTGTTGAAGGGTTCCACAGAGGAGAGAGCCCATTTGGAAAGACTTCATGGCCGAGGTGGTGTATTAGTCTGCTAGGGCTGCCATACAAAATACCACAGACTAGGTGGCTTAGATGACAGATATTTACGTCTCACAATTCTTTAGTTTGGCAGTTCAAAGATTAAGGTGTCCAAATATCAAGATATTTTCTGGGGCCTCTCTCTTTGGCTTGTAGGTGGCTGCCTTCTTGCTGTGTTGTGTCCTCATATGGCCATCGCTCTATGTGTGCACACTCCTGGTGTCTCTTCCTCTTCTTATAAGGACACTAGTTCTATTGGATTAGGAGCCCACCCTTATGACCTCATTTAAATTATTTACCTCTTTAAAGATGCTATCTCCAAATATAGTGACATTGGGGATTAGGGCTTTGACATATGCATTTGTGGGTATGGTGGGGAGGGGACAATTCAGTCCATACAGGAGGCAATTACAAAGGGTCTTGAATGATAGACATCAGCATGTCAGAGGGGGCTATGTGTGGCAGTGATTTAGAGCTAACAAGCGGCCTGGTTTCACAGGAGTATTGAGAGCATTTGGAGGAGGCATGGTAGACAAGTCTAGAAAGGGCGAGCGGAGCCTATTCCTGGGGTTTTGAATTTATTAGGCCAGCAAAGAGAAGCTATCGAGTTCAATAAGGAGGCAGTAGATTAAATGGGAAATAACAGGGACCTGAATTAAGGCAATGAACAATAGCAAGAACAATAACAGCAAGAACCAGAAGGAAAGATTTGTTTACAATAAACCTTACACAAAGACTTAACACTGATTGTTATTAAACAGTTACTGGGTGGTTGCTGGGTGTTCAGAGACATATTGAGGTGATACGTTGTGTCAGTGAAAGCTTTTAGA
Organism: Microcebus murinus; assembly: GCF_040939455.1. Taxonomy (NCBI): domain Eukaryota; kingdom Metazoa; phylum Chordata; class Mammalia; order Primates; family Cheirogaleidae; genus Microcebus; species Microcebus murinus. The sequence continues at coordinate 69,633,395 of NC_134111.1, read as the reverse complement.
AATGTAAATTTAAAGATTAGGGCTTCTAGAAATGTGGATTTAAAGATTGAAGAGAGGTTGGAGCTAGACATTTAGTTTTCAGAGTCCTCAACATAGAGATGATAGTAGAAATGAAGTATGAGTGGACAAGAGTGAATAAAGAAGCTTTAGGGTATGCAAAAAGGAGAAAAGCACCATCTGAGGTAATCAGGGGCTGGAATCTGGCATATGTGGTGTCCTTTCTGGCCAGATGCATCAGGTGTTTTAGAAATGAGTGTCATTTATGGGTCAGAGATGTTAAAGGACATTAAGTTTGAGGAAAGATCACTGAATTTGGGAAATTTGCAGTCACCAATCATTAGTGACACTTGAAGATCTGAATCAAAAATAAACATGGCAAAAAATTGAGAAGGCAACTGCCTCCCAACACACACATGGGTGATGAATAGCAGGCAGAGACATGGCTCCTTTTTAAATGCTAGCACTGTTCATAACATTGCTCTTCATTTGACAATGTTCAGCTATTTCATTTAAAACACTGGCACTGGCATTTTACAGTGGCCCACAGCGTCCCCTGAATTCATTTGATTCCTGTAGCTCATATGATAATTGCTGAGAGAAATAGCACTTTGAGTCACTCAGTTGTGTAAGAGCAGTATGTTTTATGACTTTTTCATCTCATAAAATGAGGCTAAATTTTTCCTTACAGTTGGAAAAAGCTTTAGATGGGGATAAACCTGACCTAAGGCTCTAAGTTTATAGGCCCAATTTATTCCCTCTATAAATTCATGGGACAGCTCTATGTGAATTCTCCCACAGGGTGTGAAATCTTATTTTAGTCAGGTGTTCATGTCTTTTCATGTAATTAAGCAATTATTTTCAAATGGATTAAACATTTTAGAAGGCTTTGAAAAATGTTAGTAAAAATAGCACTCTTGGTGTATTTATGTTGAGTCTTAATCCTGGTTGTTCAAAGAGTGTTTATCAGTGGAAGGTATGGCAAATATTAGCATTTCTACTTTGTAGACAGAGAAATTATGTGATGCAATTGAAGTGCTACTGAAAGTCAAAAGTGGGAGATTCTGGACTAGAGCTTTTATTAATTCTGTTTCTCTGTTTTCCATTAACACCTTCTTCTCTTTTTCATCTCTCCCATACAAATAAATCCACATAAGTATTTTGGAGAAATAATATTGAAAAAGCGGTGGTTAAATTCTTAAATATTTTTCAAAGTGCTGTTTGAGAGTGGCGATTGTTGCTATGGGTTACCAGCTGGCTCTGTTATCAGTCAATTACTGCCTCTTTCTATTAATATGATACATGCTATGCTGTATCTTGCAGCCACATTCCATTAACCTTCTCAAAACTCTACCAGCATAAGCATATTATCTAAGTAAAATAGTATTTTTGTAACACAGATACAGCTTAAAGACAAGTCCCCATTCTTCCCTTTCAAAAGAGCCTCATATATATTCTGTAGTACCCACTAAGGGAATAGATTGCTCATGTAATGGTCAATTCACCAAGTGAAAACAAAGGAGAACTCAACTCTTCAAGGTGCCTACGCTGATTCATTCAGTGTCAAAGTTCAAGATAATCAGAGCTTTCCAGATCTTGTGAAGTGTCAAGTTCATTTAATGCAGAAGTTATGCTCCCCTCTTGTATTGGCCCAGCAGATTTACATAGACAGAAAGTGCCGATTGATTGTGTGAAATGATGCTCTTGCCCCATTATCAGTAGAGAACAGCGTACACACATTTGTCAGGTATTTAGCTGGGATTGAAGAGTCTACGGACATGGACCAGGGTGATTGCTCCCATCTGAGGAAAAATGTCATTATCTCGGGCTCATTTAAAGGAGCTCAAATCTTATAAGACGATGTTCACAAGTTAGACTGGTAGAGAACGAGGGAAGGTTACCAGTGAGATGGGCAGAATTGCATCAGGGAGAGCTAGAATGTTGATGGTAATGGGGTAGGATAGACTTCAATTAGCTTTCCCCTCAACTCCAGCTATAAACACTTCACAATGACAAGTAACATATAAAAGGACATAACTATGCTCAAGATAGGCTACACATTCTATGGACCAGAAAGAATATAATTGCAAAGTATTGAGAGGTACTAACACTGTGAGGCTGCTGGGAGTGTGTGTCTGTCAGATATAGAAAGAATACAACTTTACACAAGGTAGAGCACTAGGCCAGGGATGTCACTTGAAATTACAGGATAGATGGCTCTTTCCTGTGAAGGAGGCCATAGAGAGTTGTCAATGACAGTTGCTTAGGGCTATACTAAACTGGGTGCTTGTAGAGGCAGGTGGGCCTGGATTAGCCTAAATGCAGGATCTGAAAAAAGCTGGGCATTCATTATTACCTCAGGGCAGAAGCACCACGCCTCCAGCAAAAGTTTCTGAACTGGTTTCCTCAGAGGATTGTGCAGATGAATTCACAAAACTGCTAGATTGAAAAGAGTGGGTGGATTGGAGAGAGGAAGAATAATTCCTACTAAAAATGAGTCTGCAAACCAAAATTATAAAACACATCAAAACTAAACTGAACATAGCTTAAAGAGAGAATTAATAAATTTGAAGATAATATTGAGGAATTTGCTCAGAACATAGGGAATAATATATGGTAAAAATATAGGAATTAGAATACTTAATAAAGAAAGTACCTTTGAATTAATTATTTAATTAAAGGTATGAAAGAACAGTTAAGAGCAAGAGAGATTTGACTGTTTATAGTCATCTAGGAGAATTTAAAAAACGGAATTTGAAGAGAGAATTTTGGGAATTTTTTAGAATTAAAGAAAATTATCCAGGCTGTTCTAACACTATTCTAACAGTGGAGCTGAGTCTAGCTGCTAATTGAGCTAGACAGAAAACAGCTGAATTCTTGGATTAAAAATACTCTTGTGTAATGACTAGGATAAATAAAAACATTTATACTTAGATACATATAGTAAAAATGGAAATACAATTGTAAATAGAAAATGTTGCAACATAAATGGAGAGAAAAGACAAATTACAGCCAAGCAATGGTAATAAAACTGACATCAGACTTCTGTTAGTAATAGATGCCAAAGACAAAGGAGAGTAATATTCTTAAAGTACTAGGGCTAAGGCATCATTCAAAATTGACAGCAAAATAAGTAACGTTTTAGAAAATGACTATGTTAATCCAGAGATTTTTCTGAAAGAACTACTGAAGGATGTGCTTCAATAAAGACAAAAATAAATCTACTAAGATGAAAAGCATGAGAGAAAAAATACAACATGAACTGGTTATTCTGGTCTTAATAAAATATATATTAAAAAATCAGAGTTATAATACACAACTGGGTATCTTTTGGGATTGGTTATTAGTCAGCTGCATTCAATTGTAAATTAGCTATCAAAGACATTCCCTATTATCTGCTAGTTCAGAATGTCTTTCAGAAAACTTCCAAAGCCTCTGGTAATACCTCTTCTAACTCTAATAACTTTCTATTCCTGCAGTTAATTGGGGAAATCCATTTAAAAGCAGTTTGTTTATCAATTCTTGCTGATATTATCTGGCCAAGATTGTATATAGTGGATTTTTAATTAGCATCAAAATAACATAGGCATAATTCAAACCTGTTGACCACTAGTTTATAGTTCTCAATATTGAAAATAATGAAAATTAGTCTGAAGGTAGAAATACACACACACACAACCATGCACACACTCACAGGATAGAACAGTGGAGCTGACGGCTATCTCAGGAAAGAGCTGATGGGTATTTCAAGTTAAGATAAGTCTGCCAAGGTAGAGAAGGGACAAGCAATCAATCCATTGGGAGTTTAGTTAGCTCTTGTGTGCAGATCACAAAATTAGTTTTAGGAGGATGAAAAGAAGTCATTGGCTCCATACCATGGTGTCAAGATATCACATCAAACAGCTTTCAGATGTGAAAGTGTCAGGATTAAACTGAGATAAAAAAATATTCATTGAGGACTTCCTATGGTCTGCCACTTGTGTTAAGTGCTAAGGAGGAATTCAGTAACACAAAAGATAAAATCCATGGTCTCTGGAGGCAGTCACCTTAGTGAGGAGGGAGACGTTCGTAAATAATTTTACAAGGCATGCTAAAGTTGTGGTTGAGAAAGGTGCTAAGAGAATAAGAGAAATGAAAATTAAATTCCAATCGTAGGTAATTAGGAAAGTGTTTTAGAAGATTGGTTTAATTTGGATCTTAAAGAATGGATGAGGATTTTCTAGCAGGCAATTGCGATGGACATTTTAAACAAAGATCTCTAGGTATGGTACAAGAGAAAAATGCTAGAAACCTAGTAGAAAGTAGAAAAAAACTAAAACCCTAGTAGAAAGTTTTCTCGGATAGACTTTCCTATATACCTCTTTCCCCGAATAAGAATTTATCTCTGTGAGGTCTCCAGAAAAGAGCAAATAGGGACATCTGAACAGAGTAGGAAATGAAGTGACAAAGAGGAATATAATTCTTGAAAGAAGAACATAAGCAGAAAAATTTGTATATGTGTGTGTGTATGTTTTGACAATATTCTTTTGTGTGTTTTACAAATGTTCATAAGTGGCATCATGTTGTTATATTATTCTGCATCTTGCTTTTTCACTCAAATTTTTGAGACCTATATAGCTCTATATAGATCTGGTTCTTTCATTTTACTTTTCTGCTTATACATGCTTTTGCTGATGGACCTTTATATTCTATTCAATTTTTTTTGAGACAGAGTCTCACTCCGTTCCTCTGAGTAGAGTGCTGTGGTGTCATTCTAGCTCATAGCAACCTCAAATTCTGGACTCAAGCAATCCTTCTGCCTCAGCCTCCCAAATAGCTGGGACTACAGGTGCGTGCCATGATGCTTGCTAATTTTTCTATTTTTAGTAGAGGCGGGGTCTTGCTCTTGCTCAGGCTGGTCTTGAACTCCTGAGCTCAAGCAATCTCTCGCCTTGGCCTTTCAGAAGGCTAGGATTACAGCCATGAGCCACCGTGCCCTGCCTCAATTTTCAATTTTACACACAACCATACTGTAAATATTCTCCTACCTGCTTCCTTGTGCACATGTACAAAAGTTTCTTTAGAAAATAAACCTAGAAAGGGAATAACTGAATCATGATGTATATACTGTATATTTCCAACCTACTAGATGCAGTCTTTTATTTATCTTTATTTCTTCACTACCCCACCCTCCAACCCATGCTATCTCTTCTTCTACTTACACTGTTGGTATTTAATAAATAATCACTAATTTTCAAAGAGGAAAGAAGAGCAAATGTGCTGGGAGCTCAGGGTAATGAGAACTAAAAGAGAAGACAAAGAGAAAATGAGGAATAAATTAGACTGCTCCAGTTAATTTAGTCTTTTGGCAACTTGGAACACTGGTCCTCAGCCTGCCAGGGAGTGTTTGAAATGGAGCATTTGTGTGGGGGGCAGCTGAGCTCATGCTGGGGAGCTGGTGGCCATGCTTAGTTTGGAGCCATACTCAGTGGAGCTTGCATGTTCATGCCTGAGGGCCCGGGTCAAACCTGGCCTCTCTTCTACCCAACCTGAGTCTCAATCTCTGGCTTGAAAAATGAGATGACCAGAGGAAAAAAAGAAAGAGAGAGAGAAAGAGTCAGGCAGCAATAAAGGTAATAATAACAATTACCTCTTGGCATTGTGAAGCTTGAGCAAGAACACTGGCTGAAAGTGTTTCATATGTGTTCTCAGGACTATTTAAGCATTTTCTTACTCCTACTCCATGCCTTTCCTTTTCCAGCTTCTCAGTTTCAGTCTCATAAACTGTTTCTCAGATGTCAGCCTACTGATCTTCTTAACATAGTGGTTGCATTCCTCCGAGTACACTTTTAAATGTGGAACACAGACTGATCAATATACACCCTGGATTTGACCAACCATGTAGTTTGCCAAAATATCAACTTCCTGGGTTGGGATATCACAAAATAATTTTGCATTTTAATATCAGGATTATTTTGGCAGCCACTCCCAGTGTTAACTCAAACTGGATTTTAAAAAATCAGCTAAAATCCCCAGATGTCTTTGATATGTTCTGTTGTTAAGCTATGTCTTTGCTATGTTATAGTTAGGTATACTTTTTTTTTTTTAATCAATTGCTATACTTTACATCTATCCCCATTAAACTTCATCATATTTAGTTTGGCCATTTTTGAATTCTGAATCTGACTCTGTTATTCAGCATAGACATTATTCCTTTTTTTGAAAACATGTAGCTTTGGTTCCCTTTATGTATTTTTTTTTTTTTTTACCCAGGGATGAGCATGAAAAGGTTTATCTTGTTTCCTTCCTTCTTCTCACCTTTGAACCTTTCTTTCAGCTCTGCTCTCTCACTGGAATGTTCCCCCCTCAGATGCCTGCATAGCCAACTCCCTCAGTTCCTTCAAGCTGTCCTTGAGCCTTAGCTCAAATTTCACCTTCTCAACAATGAGGTCTTCCCTGACCACCCCGTTTAATACTGCGACCCCCATCCTAGGGCCATATTCTCTTCTGAACTCACATTCCCCATTTTATTCCACAGTACTTAACATCATTTAACACATCATATATTTTATTTTATTTATCAATTATGAATACTGTCTCTTTATCTCCCTGCTCCATATGGTTTTGTTAACGGATAGGTCCCAAGTTCCTAGAATAGTGCTGAGTGCGTGGAGGCAATCCACAACAGTAATGGAATCACATGAATACACTGAAGCTAGTATTGATTGTGATATATTAAAGTGGAAGATTCCTTTTTTTTTTTTTTTTTTTTTTTTGAGACAGAGTCTTGCTTTGTTGCCCAGGCTAGAGTGAGTGCTGTGGCGTCAGCCTAGCTCACAGCAACCTCAAACTCCTGGGCTCGAGCGATCCTTCTGCCTCAGCCTCCCGAGTAGCTGGGACTACAGGCATGCGCCACCATGCCCGGCTAATTTTTTTTTTACATATATATCAGTTGGCCAATTAATTTCTTTCTATTTATAGTAGAGACGGGGTCTTGCTCTTGCTCAGGCTGGTTTCGAACTCCTGACCTTGAGCAATCCGCCTGCCTCGACCTCCCAGAGTGCTAGGATTACAGGCGTGAGCCACCGCGCCCGGCCTAATGTGGAAGATTCTTAACTCATATTGATAGTATAAATGCCTCTTGAATTTCCACAATCCATTTATCTTCAGTTTTAGGTTTTGAAATTTGACAATATGCTTGTTTTTCTTCACAGATATTTTACTGGGAAGCTGAGAAAGGCGGAATTGGGGACTGCCAGATGCCATTTTATACCAGATATGTCAGGGGGTCTTTATATGGGATAAATCTCTAACCAAGTCACTGATAAAATATTTATCAGAAGAGGCTAAAGATAGAACCCTGAAGTACAGCTCCTGAAAAGTCCATCCAATCATTTCTTACCACTCACCTACTCAGTTGGTGCTCACCTGATAGGACCATCATTCATCCCATCTTTTTCTCTGTGAACCATCAAGATATGATGATTAAAGTTGGTAAATACCCTGCTGGATTCCAGACCAATAACAATTATAATAAATACTAACATTTATTGAGCACTTACTATGTTCTAGGCACTGTGCTAAGTTTATCACATATTTTATTTAATGAACTTATACCACTTTTATTCCTTTTTTATAATGAGTGTGGCCATAAAGCTAGTAAGTGCTAGAGTGAATATTTGACCCTGGACAGTCTGACTCCAGAGTCCAATAACTGACTCCATTAAACTGGCTCACTGAGTGATGTATTCTGTTCGTGGGTGTCCCTCTCTCACCACCCTGATGATTCTGACATCATATATTTTTTTTGGAAAGCCTATAGTGTGGCAAGACTTGTGCTGGAAAAGAGGGAAACAAATATGAGTGTGATCTGAATCCTTCCTCTAAGTGCTAAAAAAGGAAATTGAGAATTATGGAGAATACTATATGAATCATATACTTATCTTCTGCACTTATTTTTTAAATTTCTTTTTGGAAAATACAGGGATGTCTTTCCCTTTATGACAATCATACTTGGTTCCAAAAACCTGTTGGTGGCCAATAAGCAGGATAAATACCACTCTCCCAAGCAGTTTCTGAAAAGTAGAAACTGGGGACACTTGCCTTACTGTGCATGCTTATTTATAGCTCCACATAAATGCCAATTGTTTGAACCATGAGAGTAGCTGTGCTTAAACAGATACCCCTGACCTGCTGCCAATGTGCCGTCTTTGATCTTGTGAGCCTTTTACTAGGTTCTCATGTGATCTCATCTCACTGCCCCTTAACTGAAAGCAATTTTCATGTTTTATATTTAATCCTTTTGAGGCACTAAGCCAGGTGGTGAATTAATTACTTTTGTAGGTTGAGAAAAGATCCCAGCTTAGTTATTATATTCAGCTAAAGTTTTAAGGCTGTATTGATGCCACTTAAGCTTTTATTTCATTAAAATTTTGTTTAAAAAAGTAGAGCAGTATGGTTTGGGCTGATTCTAAATGTTTTTGGATTAGGATTGCTTCAATCACTAGTAAAACCATGCAGGGCTATTTTTGTTTGTAGATCAGTTTCCTTTTGAGTCAATTACAAATTTCCTGGGAGGTGGTATAGTTATGAGGTCTTTATGGCTGGAGGCAGAGGCGAAAAAGTCTAGTTTGAAATTTATATAATTTACATGGATAGTTACAAGACACACTGAACAATCTGGAGAGAATATTGTGACAATAGATGGCATTTCCCTGAGGGGAAGAGATGGAAGAGTTAAGAGGGCTCTGAATATGAACTCAGTACACAGGGTTCTAAATTTTGCTTCTAGCATGAACTTGAAATGTTATCTTGGGTACATTCCTTTAACATTACGGAAGTTCAGTCTCTTTGCATGTAGAAAGGGAATAATTATACTTCCTCAAAGAGTTATTCTGGGATCCACTGAAATAAAGTTAATAAATTGTCTGTAATGAGGCAGGCACTGAAAACATGCTACAGGTTATCTGAGTTTACGACACTCAAATACATTACAAATTTTTGTGGTTTTTGAAGTACTAAAGACTATCATTATAGTTGGAGAAGAGATGAGCTTTGCCACACTCCTTTACAAATGGAGAAATTGTATTTTAAATGACCTGAACCTCATCATTTGAAAAGAGGCAGAAAACGCTGTCTTTTGACAAATACTCTCCTTTATAAGTTCCTGTTCAATAACAAGCAATATAGCAATAGAAGGAAAGGCCTCTCTTAAATCAAGTAGAATACATCTTCCCTGAATGACTGAATGCAAACCTTGACTATGTAAGCATTTTCAGAAGAAGGTCATTGTCTATAAAATTAATTTTCATTCTTGGCTCAACAATGCCTGCTGGCCATCAGAGCTTGGTGAAAATCCCATCTGTTTAGCTGGGGACTGGCCTGATTGATGGAGAAGAATTGACAGAAGTTAGAGAATAAATCCTTGTACTTATAGGAATAAATTATTTAAGTTTTCTTTAGTTCTGGGTAGAAATTAAGTTCGTCTAGACATGTAATATAAAGTAGGAAGTGAAAGCTTGTTATCTTAATAGAGCTAAATAATGAAAACCTCTGTGTAACCCACACATAGATGCTCAAGGAACTCTGTTAATTTTGTGAATTAAAAAACTTCTTTTTTCTTTGTGAATTATCCAGATTGTTCTCACTTAATAGATATAGGTCAAGTACACTAAGTATTAAAACTTTATTTTCTTACCCCTCTGTGTTTTCTTTCACTTTATCTTCACATATTTCCATTAGTACTAGCCAAGCTTTAACCAAGCTTTGTTTTGTGTGGTTTTTATTCCCCACCTAATTTATCTATAATATATGGATCGAATTTACATTATCAAACCAGCATTCTACTCCTTGAGATACTAAAACAAACTATTCCCCATTATCCCCAAGCCCACCCTCTGAGAATCGCTACAGTATGTTTAGAATTTATCATCAGTCCATATATGAATGCATTTCTTATCTCACATGTATTTAATATATCTTTCATGAATTACTGTTAGAAAGTGATTCCAGGACCAAGAGCCAGCACTGAGAGCAAATTCCAGTGTGTAAGTCCAAGAAAGCTGAGTTTCGACTTAAAATCTAGCACAAAAGGAACCCATATTTTAAATTATAAACAATCTAAACCTTAAAAATATGTACTAAAAAGCAAAACTTATTTTAAAAAATACCTAAAATTACTTGATTTTAAAGAAAACCTACAATATATAAGATTGACAATTTGAGTTTCATTTCTACCTAAAATCTCTGAGATAATTGGAACAAACTATCCTTTATTTGGTATTCTCTTTTTAACATGTCAGTATTGTGTACCAAAAAATAATTGATACAGTAACTTTGCCTCTTCTTCTCCAGTCTCCCAAAATTTGTTCATCACTTTCTCTGTACTTTTATAAGTCTTGTGCACTGTCTGTTATAATGGCCATCACCTTCTTTTTTAAAAAAAATTTTAATCAACTTTATTATTTTCTGAATAAATCCATTCATAAAGTAGATTCACATATAGCTACTGCCCCTAATTTTTATAGTTTCATTGCAAAAAACACTGGGGAGTTGACATAGTCTGAATCATGTGATTTGCTATTTCTTTTTTTTTTTTAAAGATTTGCTATTTAAAACATTTGCTATTTCTTTTAAAAATCCTTGATTTTTAAAAAAATTTCAGAATATTATGAGGATACAAACGTCTTGGTTACATAAATTGCTTTTGTACCATTTGAGTCAAAGTTATAAGTGTTCCCATTCCTCAGATAGTGTGTACTGTACCTGTCAGGTGTGAATTTACCCATCTACTTCATCCGCCTCCCCATCTCCTTGATTTCCGATGAATATTATTTCCATATGTGCACATAAGTGTTGATCAATTAGTTTCATTTAATGGTGAGAACATGTGGTGGTTGTTTTTCCATTCTTGTGATACTTTAATTAGAATAATTGTTTCCAGTTCTATCCAGGTTAATACAAGCTGTATAGTTCACCATTTTTTATGGCTGAGTAGTACTCCATGGTACACATATATGACATTTTATGAATAGACTCATGTATTGATGGGTGCTTGGGTTGTTTCCACATCTTTGCAACCATGATTTGTACTGCTATAAACATTCAACTATAGGTGCATCACCCTGTTTTGCCACCAATTTGTCTATTTGGGAGTTTTAAGAAACATGCCATTTATTTATATAACTATTGTTTATCACATGTTTGACATTGAGAAAATAATACATTTGAGTTGAGTAAATAAATGAGAGAATAAGTAAGGTATGCTTTCTAAATGTGGCTTCAAAAATTAAAAAAAATTTAATTAAGGATTACTAATTATATGTATGTTTATGGGGTACAATGTGATGTTTTAATATATGTAGTTTTAATTTGCATTTTCCTGATGACTAATGATACTGAACATCTTCAAATATGCCATTTATATATATTTTTTGTGAAGTGTCTGTTAAAATTTTTCCCATTAAAAATTTTTATTTAATTTGGATTTTGATTTAGTTATGGCGATTGATTAGATTGTACCCATGTTCACGTCCTTGCTTACAAGAGATGATAGATTGTCAAGTATAGCTCCAAATTTCTTCCACTGTAGAAAGTAACATTGCCACTCATACAAGAGAGATAGCATCTATTTCTTTATGTCCTTTAATTTGACTTGGGCTTGTGATTTGCTTTGACCAATGAAATGTAGCAAAAGCGACACTGTGTGACTTCCAAGCCAAGGCATTAAGGGACCTCACCTCCACAGATTTCATGTTTTGAACTCAACTGCCATGTGAAGAAGCCAGACCTGTGAAGAAGCCCAGTTCTGCTTCCTGAAAGATAGAGAAACAGGTCTATCCGTCCTAGCTGAGCATGCTAGAAAACCCTTCCAGTTAACCTACAGAATTACAGTAAGTGGTAGTTATTTAAAGCCACTTTTAGGTGCTTTGTTTAGTTGAATTTTCAGGTGATTTGTCACAAAGCAACAGGTAACTGATACAGTAGTCTTGACACACTCTCAAGACTGTTGCATTGGGGTTAGGCAAAACTGATGTCAAAGATTTGATACTTTCAAGAAAGAGTCTAAATGGAAACACAGCCCTATCTGATGACCAGTTTGTTTGCCTTATCTAAAAAAACAATTATGATTTTAGGTAGTACAAAGATTATTTTCAGGATCTATATTCCAGCCTCATTATAAAGTGGCATTTAGGGAGTCCTCTGGTACATGGAGTAAAAGAATGAAGAAATTAACAGCTTGCACCTCGTGCATAGTGGCAAAAACAATGTAGTATTCTTTGGAACAGTCTCAAGTATTATTCAAAACACAAAGTGCTCATGTAGATGTCAAATAAGTAAAATTTTTAAAGCCTGAAATGTTCTGACAAATATGAATCTTTCCTTGTGCAATCTAGAAAATGTACATTTTTAGACAATACAAATGGGAATGCTATCCTTGGGAGGAAAAAGTTTTGAGAGTGTTATGCACAGAGAAGACCCTCAAACACCTGCTGATTGAATGAGCTGTTCCTTTACTTTGCTTTCTTTCTTCCTCTGCTAAGCTATACCACATTGTTAATCCTACACATTTAAAAAGATGAGAAGTGTTACTAAAAACATTTATTTTTGGCAAATACTCAGAACTCCATAACCACCATACATTTCAAGTCTTCATCCAGGCAAACGGCCCCCTGTGAATTAGTGGCTAGATCATGTAGGTACTCCAAATAACATCTGCAAAAATTCATTTAGCACAAAATTATATTTTCCACCCACTAGACAATTAGACATAGTGCATGCAGGGAGGAGTGGGGAGGAAATTATCTATCAAGAATATCTCAAGGCAGTTGGCAAAAGTCCAGGTTTTGGATGAACCTAGTTACCACCCTGTCCTAAGTATTGCAAAAGTAATTTTCTTTCTGAAATTGAAAATTAATGTAATGTTCCTGAAGGGAAACATTTAATAATAATCAAGTCAAGGCACAAGGCACTTGATTCCTTTCCATGACCTTAGTCCTAATATATTAGTAACCCCGAGGCTCTACTCTTAACTAGATTGTGGTTCAGAGACTAAATCATGAAACTATGAAGTTCTGATGCTCTCCTTGCTTCCATTTCATATAATAATCAGTGTTGAGATGATGAATACTGCTGAAAAGTATAATAAACCTTTTTATTTCAATTTTTTTAATCAAGACTTTGGTCTAATAACATCACTCTGCACTAAAATTGCTTTAATGAGTTACGTTAAGATCAAATTTTGGCTAATATATTATACTTCCATATGTTTAATAGATCATAATAGATAATCTAAAACTGAGATAGCAAATATGTCAACTTTAATAAGAAATTTTTTGTGATGAAATACTATAACAATAATGAAGGAAACAATTATTATTATAAATAAATTTAGTAGATATCCAGAAAATTCAGTTCTATTATTTTAAAACTGTTAAATAAACATAGCAGTTATAGCAATTTTATTACAAGTCTCACAATTTCCTTCCATGAAAAAACTCTACAATTATCTAAAATGATCATATAGTATTGTGCATAATTCTAACAAGAAAAGTAGATATGTTTAAACTGGAGGTGTCTCAAAGATTATAGATTTTTTTTTCTTTAATTCATTGTATTTTAAACTCTGGCTCTGTGGAACTCCACACATAGCACAATTGTGGAATCTTGATGTCATCTATTCCAACTTTCTGTCTATGCAGGAATATTTTCCACAGCATTATTGAAAATTGTCTTCTGGCTTGAAATTCTTTTCATAGAGAACTGATAACAAGGAATTAATTCCTCATAAGACACTCTTTTACATTTTAAATTTGCACCAAATTTTCTTACCAGAGGTTCTGGTTCTGCCTGATAGTAGATTCCTTTTATACAACCTAGTCCTTCAAATGTTTGAGGGTAACTATTATGGTATGAACAGATTTGCCTTTTAGAAAGATCGATTTGGCTTCATGGTGGGATAAACCGAAAGGGGAAAAGCTGAAGGAAATTAGGAAAGAGACTAGACCACGGGTGGGGAACCTTTTCATGTTGGAAAGCCACATTAATGTAGCTGTAATCAAATTAGGCCACATTCAAGAACCTTCAATTAGATAAGCTTAAATATGTACATTATTTTATAAAAATCCAACTACTATGTACTTTATAATTTCAAAAACTAAAAACTATTTGTTAATTTTAAAGTTAACTAACCTTTTAATGATTTTGTTGTGTCTGCTTTTTGTTGAAAGGCATTGGAATATTTGGTTGCAGCATGGAGGTCCACAGTTTCAGTTGATCCTCCAGATGGGTATCAGTTTTGTGATGTTAAGGGCATCTTGTTTTGGGTTAGGTAGGAGAATGGATTCACAGCAATAAGTGATGGAAAAGCAAGAACCCGTTTTTCAGACACGTTGCGGAAGGCTTGGGTATTCTATCACATTTTTCCGTATCTCAGTGGGGTCTTTCTTAGTATCAATGACTTTAAAATGTCATCCACTGAGAGCTCAATCAAACTGATCTGTAGTTCTTTAGGTGCCTTGGTGATATCAACTAAGTGAGGCTAAAATGCCTGTTTGGGCCGGGCGTGGTGGCTCATGCCTGTAATCCCAGCACTCTGGGAGGCCGAGGCGGGCGGATTGCTCAAGGTCAGGAGTTCGAAACCAGCCTGAGCGAGACCCCGTCTCTACCAAAAAAAAATAGAAATAAATTAATTGACCAACTAAAATATATATACAAAAAATTAGCCGGGCATGGTGGCGCATGCCTGTAGTCCCAGCTACTTGGGAGGCTGAGGCAGGAGGATGGCTGAGCCCCGGAGATTGAGGTTGCTGTGAGCCAGGCTGACGCCACGGCACTCACTCTAACCTGGGCAACAAAGTGAGACTCTACCTCAAAAAAAAAATAAAATAAAATAAAATAAAATGCCTGTTTGAATGTGACATCATGATTTTCAAAGTCAGTGAAACTTTCATTGGATTCTGCAATTAATAGCAGCTGCGTATTCCTCAAATGATTCACATATATCATGCTGCTCTTCAATGACCTTTGCTAACTGGGGAAAATGTTTATCCAAAATGAAATTTTGGAGACGTGTTTTGAAAAAAGATAGCTTTTTTGAAATGCTTGGATTTTTTTTTTTGCCACGTATCATATATAGATTTAGTTTTACCTTGCAAAGAAATATTCAAGTTGTTTTGATTTGACATGATGTCACACAGAAATGCTGCATTCCTATAGAGATCTTCTTTCAATAATTCACATTGCTGATTCTGTTCTTCATAAAATTTAGCTACCTGTCCCTGAGACAGCCAATGCACTTTAGAATGATACGGCAAATCCACACTGAATATCTCATTGTTCAACTTTAACATGTTATGAAACCGACCATGCCATGTTGCATTTGTGTGAATATGGTTAACAATACTTATAAATTATTGCGAAGTGTCACCTAAAATACTAACTTCAGCACAGAGATATTGCTGATGCAAGGTAAAATGAAAAGAAATGAGAGCATCTGGATCTGTTAATACTTTTTAAAATAGCTATTCAATAAACCCTTCATGTTTTCCTGTCATGGAAGGTGTACCATCTGTAAATTTACACTCACTATATTTACCAAATTCAGTCCAACTTTACAGCATTTATCTTGAAAGTTGTTAAAGATATCTATTTCTGTTCTCAAGAGTGCCCAAAGGGAGTAACTCTTCCTAGTAAAGAAAATCTTCTGTAATGACCTGAATGAAATATAAAAGCTGCACCAAGTCAGTAGTATCTGTTGATTCATCCAAAGGGATTTAATAATATATATTTTCCTTTTGAAGTATTGCATGAAGTTGTTTTATTAAATGGAAGGCTAATTCATACTGCCAATCAGTTATGGTTCTCCTTGAAAGAGGCAGTTGACTTTGAAATGTTATTGGCATCTAAACATCCTACAACTTCGACAATGCATTCTTTCACAATTCTACTCTAGCAGTTGTTTCAGTGGCATTATTTCCAGGTCTTATTGCTGCTTGAAAGAACTGTCTTTGTTTTTGCTTTTTATCTTTTAATTTCTGTAATACAACCCTTTGCACCTCTCCATCTCATTTAAAATATTTGTAGTCCTTATGAGTGTTAATTTTTTTTAAGTCTAGTCAAGTACAGTAGTGAGAAGGGGAATGTTATTAATATAATGCTTATATTACAAGGATTGAATTTCTTTAATGTTGATATTGTAGTACGACAAAGCGAGCAAATTATCTTTGGCAGAAACAAAATAAACATGTCTTTGACATGATGGACTGTTAAGCAGACAGAATTAAAAAATACTGTTGAGCTGTACAACTATTCACGAATTGCACTTCAAACAGAAACACAATGCACTATTGTCAAAAACTGATAACAGGCTGGTGTACTCAACCCCCATAAACTCTCGCCAACCAGGCTTGTGTGGTTATGGTACCAGTCAGGTGGGGGAAGTTAGGACTAAATCACGAGTATAGCTGCCATGAATTCAGCCCTTATGGCTTACTAATGTTCTAATTATGCTAGTCAATTTAGGAGGATCATTTTATTGAAACTTATTTTATTCTTTGCCATTTTAAATATTTTCATTTTAAAAATAAAATAAAAATATAAAAGATAAACAAAAACATACTAATAAAAATAAAAGGCTTTGTTCTGTAAAATTTGGATTAAGTCAAAAGGCTGCACTTAAGGACATAGAAGGCCACATGTGGCCTTAAGGCTGCAGGTTCCCCACCCCTGGACTAGATTGACAAAATGTAAGAAAAATGAAAGAATTATCAACTCCTGGCTTTACATTGCCAGGTTGTCCATTTGATTTCATTTATACACTTAATATGTGGTTGAGATAATAACTAAACAGGATAACCATTTGGGAAACAAATTTTAAATTATCTTCTTACTATATATACTAAATACAACAAAATAAACTCAAGATGAATTAAAGATTTAAGAATGAAAATGAAACCATTAAAGTACTAGAAAAATTACAAAATTAAAAAAAATAAGAAATATTTTTAAATGTAATCATGTAGCAAGTATGAATCTGTCCCCAAACTTGAGTATACAGGCAATAAGACTTTGTTTCTTGTAAATTAATTTAATTCCAACTTTATTATAGCTAATACTCTTCTCTTCCCTAAGATTGCGCTGAATTACAGAGGCTTGTGTGGTAACTAGAAAATCAGGCAGGTTGACGGGTGGAGTGGGGAGCAATCATGGTGCTTTTAATTTCCAGGGAATTTCTAACATTGCCATTCTCAATATCCAAGTCCATGGATGGTCCTTGAAGTCAGGTAGCATTCTCTGACTGTGGCTTCTGTGTCACTTAGGGACATAAGGAATGAGTCTCTGCCTGGGTGCACGGTGGAATCCTTCCTTTCTGAGATCCACCTCAGTGAGCTGTCAAAGGCAGCTCTGAAACTAGCTCCTCTGAAAAGCTCTTTATAGTGGCAGGAAAAACCCTGCCCTACCTGTTACTCCACTGTGCTTTTCCTCTCCCACCTGTCCTCCCCTTTCCCTGCTATAATGGACTTTGATGATACATTTTAAAATACTCAAGTTATGAAAAATTGCCACAACAGTTAACATTTCCTCAACAGCAAGGAAGTCTCAGTTTTTAAACTCTCTGAGGAAAAAAATATTTGAAGAAAGGAAGGCTTTCCAAATTGAACAGTCTTAGTTTTCACATCATAACTACAAAAAATTTTTAACTTCTAAGTAAAAAAAAAATGTCCCCCAAATCTGGAAAGATTAAAAAAAAACCTGGGGAAATTATCACAACCTATATGAATCTATGTGACAGAGAAAGAGCACATTTGATTTCTACAAATCAAAAAGCAAAAGACAGCATCCCATAGAAAAGTGGGCAAAGAATACAAACTAATATTTAGAGGAAGAAATACAAATTATCATCAAATGCAAAAAGTTGCTTACTCTCACTAGAAATTTTAAGAATGTAAACTAAAATAACAATTAACTACCATCATGTCAGTCATATTGGATTTTTTTTTAAAAGCGTGAGACCCAATATTCAGAACTGGTGCTAGGATACGACAAATTACTTGCCTCAGGCACAGAATTTAGTTAGGTGCCAAAAAACTTAGCAATCAGGATGAATGACATTTTGATGCAAATTAGTGCTAGAAATCCATAATGAACAAAATATCAAAACTTTATTAAATAAAATCAGGATCCAACCCTGCACTTATATAACCTTAAGGCTGGACCTGCAAATATTGGCAAATATCAGGAGAAATAAGCACACACATATTGGTAAATATCAGGAGAATAAGCACACACATATTGGTAAATATCAGGAGAAATAAGCACACACACGCACTGAAAATGCCCTGTAAATTAGTGGGCAGTTTGGCAATATACATTCACAATTGAAATACACATAGCCCTTGACATAAAAATTCTATTTTTGGGAATTTATCATAATAGCATTATGTGACAAATGAATAAAGTTATCTATATATTAATGCTCATTTAAACATTATTTTAAGGAGAAAAATATTGAAAACAATAATAAACAATTGTTGAAATAAATTGTCATAGCCATTCACAAGGAGCAATTAAAAATGACATAGATGTATATTCTTTTAGGTAGAAACTTGAGCCAATACTATATAAGTAACTGAAAAAAAGCAGCTTTCATTCTTTGTAAAATGAAATAGTATCAAAAAAGGTTTGTGTTACACACATATATCTATTTATCTATCATCTCTCTACCCCTAAGAAGGTAGAATTCTGGGCTATTTTTAAAAAAATTTTTGTATTGACATTTTGTCTGATTCCTAAAGTTATTTCCACCAAGTTGGGGAAGAAGAGAGAACTCATCTGAGAGAATGCTCATCAAAAGAATAACTATGACACCAAAACCCCCAATCACTAACTAAAATCTAAAAGCTATTCAGCTCATTTTTCTCCTCTCTTAGAAGATGGCATCCCAAAAAAACCAATAAGGACCTGTATCACTTTTAATCCTTAGGACTTTTCCTTAAGTCTCCTTTTTCCCTTTCGTTTGAACAAATAAGTATACATTCCTGTAAGAAGTGATAAAGGGGCCGGGCACGGGGTCTCACACTCATAATCCTAGTACTCTGGGAGGCCCAGGCAGGTGGATCGCTCAAGGTCAAGAGTTCGAAACCAGCCTGAGCAAGAGCAAGACTCCGTCTCTACTGAAAATAGAAAGAAAATTAATTGGCCAACTAAAAATATATAGAAAAAATTAGCCGGGCATGGTGGCGCAGGCCTGTAGTTCCAGCTACTGGGGAGGCTGAGGCAGGAGGATTGCTTGAGCCCAGGAGTTTGAGGTTGCTGTGAGCTAGGCTGATGCCACGGCACTCTAGCCCAGGCAACAAAGTGAGACTCTGTCTCAAAAAAAAAAAAAAAAAAAAAAAAAAGAAGTGATAAAGGAAAAAAATGTGTATACAGGTTCTGGATTTCACTTTGTTTTTTACCCTTGAATGTGGAAAGTTGGGGACCCCAAATCTAAATTAAGGGGGAAGCTCTTGTGATTATGATATCTCACATTTATAGCTAAGCATTCTCCCCTGCTAATCCTTCAACCACATTCGAGAATAGAAAAGAAAAAAAGCCAACACCACTTACTGGAGCCTTGGACAAAGTCTGGTGTCACAGGAGCCAGAAAAGAAAGCTTAAAAAAAACTGCTGAGCAGTGCCAAATTCTACAAAAATGTAAAGGTGTCAGGACTAAAACTAGATTGTTGAATTCGGGAACTGGAGATCATTGACCACTTTCAAGGGTACATGTAGAAGGAAAATTCCAATGTAAGTAGATAATTAATAATCCTGGGGGATGTAGGACTGACCAGGATCTAAAGTGAAATGTGAAAGTGTGTATAAATTACCTGGGAATCTTTCTAATACCCAGATTTTGATATGTAGGTCCAGCCATGGACTCTGAGAGTCTGCGTTTAGAACAAGATCCCAGGTGCTGCTGCTGTTTCTGCTCTTCAGGCCATTGTTAGAGAGGCAAGGAGACAGAGTGCTAAGTTTAGAAAAGGAAAGGAAAGACCTCTTTCTCCGAGACTAAATTAGGGAAAGAGACATGATAGGTGTGGAAACAAAAACTGAGAAGAGAACAGATGAGGGAATTTATGCTAGATGACTTTTAGCTCCTCCATAAAATAGGAGTGAGCTCATTTGTTGAGAATGAGAGAGTGTGAAGAATTGAAGGCTTGGAAACAGTAGGGAAGTTTTGGATGAGCAGTTGTAAGACGCTTATTAGGAGATTAAGAAGAGATGAACTGCTTTTTTGGTGAGGTGCATTAATAACATAATTAAGCCATAGAATGAAGTGTGGGCATTAGGAGGAGGAAGTAAAGATGACTTTCCCCAATTAAAATTAATGAGCTAAATTTCACCTGCGGTGGTCACAATGTGCTTGCTAATGACTACCTTAAAAGGCTCAGGAATGCAGTTCACCCCATCACCTACACATTTGAAGCAGCCTACCCCAAATCCAATTCAATTGTCTAAGCCTTTTCTACTTAGTGTTCTGCAAGTGAATACCATTAAAAAAAATACAGCCTCTAGCTGTAATCAGGCTGCCCAGAAACAAAAACCACATGGAAAAATGAGAGCTTCCAGATTGTTTAATATATGGGCAAAGAGCAGTTTTCAATGTATGCAAGTTAATTTTCCCCCCAGCAATTATCTTAGTTGGCATTCACCCAGGACCTGAGGTCTGCATTAATCCTTTGGCAGCAAATGGCCTGAGAATCCCTAAGGACCTGAGGTTCTCCTGGTGTCAGCTTGGCTCATCTGTGCCTCATCTGAGAAACCACTTCCCCTCTCATCATCGGCCCAGCCCTCCAATGCTCCAAATTGAGGACTCACTCCCAGGTGTTGCCTTGGAATTTGGTTCTAAGTATGAAATGAACACTGTTAGAAAATGAACCTCCCTATGTGTTAGTCTGCTCGTTAAAAATGGAATAGCAAATGGAGAAAATAAATTGCAGAAATTCATCAAAAGGAGTCCCTAGCTGCCTTCAATATTCACAACATTCATGGAGTTAGCTATTGGAATATGAAAAGGCAAATATGGAAGAGCTGAAAATGAGCAGACCTGAGATGAGAGAAGAATCACAGCTTCCAGGTCCCCCTGCCCTGTTCTAGCAGTGGCTGCATCCCCCCAAGTCTGATAATTTCCCTCATTAATAGTAACGTATGTACTAAGAACTTTTCTGCCTTCTTCATCTTCTGATTATTTCTACCAGACTCATGCCCCAAACTCCTCTGTTATATTCCTCAGCAGCCCTTCTCTGAAGCCATTTTCCTCTTCACTAAATTATCCCAACCATCCACATGTTATCACCCATCGTCCCTCTCTCCTATGGTCATTTACACCTCTTACCTCCTGTATTAAACTAATAGCTTCTCAACGACAAGATTCATAGCTTGTTTTATATCCTCCATAGCATCTAATTCTATTTTTAAAGTTTTGATCTGTATGGATGTTGTTTATGAAAAGAAATTCAATTAGAGACTGACATGGAGCTAAAATAAATGATAATTATGAAAACATGTTTTCATTTCAATTCTGGAATTCAGTAAGTACAATCAAGGATACTGCCTCGGTTTTTCCCATATTCATCCATATCTTTGCTTTTGATTGCATGCAATGTGTGATATGAATTCCAAAAGATTGTTGCAAGAAGGCTAATCAGACCTACATAATACACTTTTGATGACTTAGACTTTGTGCCCATAAACCACAATGAAATGCATTAAACTTTACAGCAACAATTTTCTCACATTCTTAAATGACAGAGAACAGAGAAAAAGGTAAAGGTTATAAATTTAAGGACAATAAGAATACATAGGAAAAAAACAATCCAGGCTTTTAAAGTCTTCTATTCAGCAAAAGCATTCAAAACATTTCAACAAATGTGATGAAGACCATTTTGAAATTTTCATTTATCATATGGAAAATGCCCTTTTCATTGTGGAATTGACAGAATAGTTTGGTATTAGACAATACTAATTTCATTTGCTAGGAAATTCTAGAATAATTAATATAATCTGTTATCAGCAGCCAATTTTCTAGTTTAATGAACTCAGTACAATTTTCAAAACAATTTCAGGCTTTTCTATACAGAATCACCTTACCATTCTAATATACCAATAGTGGTATGTCATTCCTTCATCACAGTGCTTAAAATATTGGTGTCTAATCTCAATTTTGTTTTACTCTTTATAAATCTAGTTTCTTGTCAACAACCCTTAAGGTTTTCTTCAATTGCATTAAACTATTCCTGCTTTAAAATAACATTTAAATTAAAATGAAACACACCATAGCCCCTTTCCCTGAGACACAAAATTTTAAAAAAATGTAATTATCATGACATTTTCCAAATAGATCATACTAAATAAGGTTCACAATGTGTGATTTTTAATATATGGCACGTTTCTCCTAAAATGTTGTTAAATAACTTCTCTGACAGGGTTAAAAGAAGCCCCAATAATTATCTGCTAAGTGCCAAAAATGAAGAAATTTTTTTTTTTTTTGAGACAGAGTCTCACTTTGTTGCCCAGGCTAGAGTGAGTGCCGTGGCGTCAGCCTGGCTCACAGCAACCTCAAATTCCTGGGTTCAAGCAATCCTGCTGCCTCAGCCTCCCGAGTAGCTGGGACTACAGGCATGCGCCACTATGCCCGGCTAATTTTTTTCTATATATATTAGTTGGCCAATTAATTTTCTTTCTATTTATAGTAGAGACGGGGGTCTCACTCTTGCTCAGGCTGGTTTCGAACTCCTGACCATGAGCAATCCGCCCGCCTCGGCCTCCCAGAGTGCTAGGATTACAGGCGTGAGCCACCTCGCCTGGCCTAAAAATGAAGAAATTTATCTTCATTTTTGATATGGTGAACAGAGTCAGGGTGGACTTACTTAAGAGACAGTCAAAACTGGGAATTGTAGAGTAATTAAAAATATGTCTGTCTTCAACCAAAAGACAAAAAGAAAGACCAAAAGAATATTTGCTGATTCCTGATTCTTACGTGGAATTACTATGCAATGTATAAATTTATTAACCTCAAAGTGTGACGTATTCTTTGGTTCACTGAAAAGTATTTTAAACATCTGAGAGGAGAAAAAACTAAAATTATTCTAAATGCTGTAGTTTCTATTTACCTCCATTGTTTTCATTAATTTAGTCTAAATTAACTTAGTATGACTAGGGAAATTAGTCTAAGACTGTGATAACAAAAAAAAGATTGTTATAATCAAAAATCTAACTGAAATATTCTAATTAGTACTTGAATAAAGTCAACATGTAAGTTTTAAGTAATATGAGATGATAGTCTTATCTACTTTAGCAGAAGTGAATAGAGTTCATCCTTTCCAAATTATTTTCTGATCTATAATCATGAAGATTAAGGGATGGGGACCTGCGGCCTTCTGATTTAAAGACTGTTCTTTTTTAAGCACCAAAGGAGGCAAGAAAGACTTCATCTTTCTCTGCTGTACCCCTTTTAATAAAAGGATTTGTTCTAGAAAATTTAGATTTAGTCAAAAGGACACACTTAAGGACCTAGAAGATCACGTGTGGCCTCAAGGTCACAGGTCCCCCACCCTGGCCGGGGTGTCTTTGCTAAGAGCATTACATCAACCTGCCTCTGTCTACATAGGTGACTCATGCTTGAGGACATTAAAAAAATCGTCAATAGCATCATTGCCTTGAAACAATGGGCAAACCTGATTATTCTCTGTAGCAACTGTACATACCAACTTAAAATGCCATAAATAGGATCTGGTCCTTTTTTTTTCCAACCTCATCCTCAACAATACCCGGGAAGGAGTTTCAAAATGGGAATCCTTCTGTTTTTGTTTGCACAGCCTGCACAGGCATTTCTTCCCCAGATGTTCCACATTTACACACAGGAAAGGAGAATGTCTGTAAACCACCTTCGCCAATGCAAAACAATGACTTTACTAAATAGCATTCCCTTCTGTCCCCCAAAGGAGTTTTATTAAATGGTTTCAGATATTTATCCTCTGTGACCACTGGGAAGATCTGTCCTAGAATTGTCATTTGGTGGGCCTCCTCAGAAGTTCTTCCATCCTCTACATAAGACAAAGGTGGACTGCTTAGTGTCAGAAAAGTGCTAATTATGCGAAGATATTTTTCTGGCTAAATCATTAAAGGAGGTTTGTTAATGATAGTCTGAAAGAGACTTAAGCATCAATTAAAAGGAAATGCAATTACTGTACTGACAGCTTATGTATCCAAAAATTGATTGCTCTTTATAAAATAGTAATATGAAGGCATGACTAAACTATTTCTAACCGTATATTTACCTCACTGTTTACTACTTAGTGGAAGAAAAAAGTTAATTGAAATATGAAAAATGTTTAGTAAGGAATTATAGTAATTTACCAAATAATGTTGACTCCATTCACTTTCACAACTAGAATTTGCTGAAACACCTAGCAATTATTTATACATAGTAAAAAATTGTTGGGTTGGCTAATCAATAAAACATTCATCTCTCCACCAAGCATTTTTTAAACACCAAGCAAAAAGTAAAAAGCCTGTGAACGCAACTGCATTGAATTTTATTTCCTCTGAATATACAAATCCCATCAGGCATTTAGCTTTCAATTTTTATCAACTCTAGCATTGTCACTAGAATCAACATAAAAACAGTGTTTTTCTACATATGTGCCCCTGCAGAGAGGAAGACTCTTTTTCTTGCCTGAAAGTGTTTGCATGTCTTAAATAAATGGCTCAAACTGTACCCTGTTCATTAACAGGCCTACCAAGTGAGCTATAACTAAATGAAGAGTGAATTTTCACCATACCCTATAAACAGCAATGTGTGAGAGCACCTAAATAGCAATTTAAATGCATCCGTTTCTGTAAAATGAATTCTTAAATGATTAGGTTTATAGTCAACATTGTGGCTTACCTGATTCAGCATCTCCCCATTATCATGTCTTTGTTTACTACCATTTTTCAAAGCCAGTCTTGCCCTAGTATATCTTTTTTTTTGCAAAAGAAAAGCACAAATCGTATTTTACATTATGATGATCGCTCTTAGAACTTAATAAATATGAGTATTGTTTTTCAGTTGACAAGGGGAAAAATTCTCTAGGTATCCAAATGATAGCTGTATTCTGCTAGAATTTAAAAAAATCCTGTTAAAACAAATCTATAAAACAATTGAACAAAGCTTTGAAAAAATTGAGGGAAGAAAAGTGATTACTTAAGGGACTTTTTCTTAGTAACTTTTCAGTGGTTTTTATGGTTGTTTTTGACATTCCCCCAGTAGGGAATTGGCCTTATTTTACAAAGGAATGAAGGTCGTGGTTGTTTATACATTTTATCGAGAATGAGTTAGTGACCAATAACTTTAGCCATCAAATCACTCTCATTAAAATTCTTCTCTTGCTGTTTTTCTTCTTAGCTGTCCAATTCCTTATCTATAGTTACAAATGAGAACCTCAGAAATTCCCGGACTGCTTATCCTACTTTCTTTCCTCCACTACATCTACTTCTTAGCACATTCTGCAAGTTTTCAAATATTGCTGGAATATTTCTAAAATTTACCTCTCCATTTCAGTTCTACCGGGAATTTGTCAACTCTTCCTTTGTAGTTCTCATGACCTTCTCCAACTATGTGGCCACAAGCTATCTACACTTCACTCCACCAACAATTATTTATAGTCTCCACACTAGAGATTCTCAGCCTCTTGATGGAAAGATGCTACGCTTGATTGATTATGATTATTATATTTCGGCAACCCTTTATCATAGGAAGAAAAAATTTGAGAGCAATTTTAAGAAAAAAGTTGGTAATAATTTTGGGAAGCCAGATGGCAAGGAGAGTATGGGGCTGATTCTACATGAAGTACTTGAACTGGATTATCTATAAGCAAAGTAGGGTAGTAAGTGTATGGGGAAAGGTGGAGGAAGGTAGGACAAAAAGGAAAAGGGGAAGAGATAGGCGTGAGAAAATACAGTAGTAGTAAAAGAACAAAGACAGTGTCTGTTTCCAGACAAGAACATTCCTAAAAGTCATATGGAGCTGTGCGGGGCCGAAGCTCATGTACCAGTCATGAGGTCAGCCTTGGAGATGAAGACCCTTTTATTACTAGATTCCAACCAGCAGATACTGGTAAAAGTGCAAATACTTTGAAAGAGTCACATATTCTCTACATTTTTTTTCTTTGTTTTTTTAGACAGAGATTATCTCTGTTGCCCTGGCTAGAGTGCAGTGGTACAATCTAGCTCAGCCTCCACAGTAGTAGGGACTATGGGCCCCCAGCACTGTACCTGGCTCAGTTTTTTCTGGTTTTAGTAGAGATGGGTTCTCTCTCTTGCTCAGGCTTGTCCTGAACTCCTGAGCCCAAGGGATCCTACCCCCTTGACCTCCCAGAGTGCTACGGTTACAGGCATGAGCCACAGCCCCTGGTCTTCTTTGCATATTTTAAGTCTGTTTCTTACCCTTTTCCTCACTTCAGTGATACCTATTTTAAGATCTGAGTTTGTTGAGGATAAGAAATATATCTGTTATGCTTTCTTGGCATAGCACCTAGCTCAGTAAATGAGGATGTTAAATAAATATTACTGGAAGAGGAGCAAATAAAGGAGGAACAGTAAATATTGATTAATGTCACCTTTTGACCCATTCCTTATCCTGATAAGCCTTTCCTTTATGACTCTAGATGTAAACATATGAGTTTATCTTATATACAAATTCTTGAAACTGATTCAATTCACATAGGAATAATCTGGCTGCCCCCCCTACCATACTGCACGTTGCAATTGAAGGACAGATATTTTAAGTGAATCCCTCATCTAGTAGAAAATTAGAATTCTGAATGACTTTGAGAAGCTGAAAAAAATAAATGTACTGAAGCTCCCTGGAGATAAAGAATAATTCACTTTGCAAAGAAAAAAACCTTCAAAGGAGAATGCAAAAAAGTTAGCTATACACAGACATCCATTAAAAATTATTGTTTCACTGGAGGAAGTCATAAAATCATAGTATCTTGAGACAACAAAAATCTTCCAGTCCAGTTTCTACTATCTACCTATAAGCAAACCAAGATAAAGAGAAATTAAATGACTCATCCAACACAGAACAGCTAATATTAATACATTGGAAAGGGGGAAGTAGATACTAAGTCTTCTGACTCCAAAACCACTGCTCACAAGAGGCAATGCTATTGTCAGGTTTTAGTCTGAAATACCGGTTCTTGGTGCACCCATGGGGGAAGAATGACCAGACACGCCAAAGTTAGGCAAGCATGAAAATGAAGTTTACTGAGGAGAGGAAGATAGGATTATAGGGGAAGAGCAAGGCATAGGTTTACAGAGCGTGATACACACACCACGGATGATGAGGGGACCCACTGTCGCAGCAAAGGGAGAGCCACAGGAATTGCGCAAAGGGGACTGGTTATGGTTTGTGTATTGTTTTCTAGCGCCCCATGGGAACCTCCCAAGTGGCTCAAGCATCACGATGGGATCACTTTGATTGAACAGTTGGGAGTCACATGACCTGAGCCTTAACTACCCATATGGGTTCCAGGTCACTCTCCCGGCTTTGGGAAGCCGTACCTCTGCGGCTTGGCTCGTGGGCTAGAGAGTCCTCCTCATTCTTTTGCCCCTGGGGCGCCAAGTTCTGATTGGCAGATTCATAGGGTATGCCCTCCTCCCCAGGTATGGCAGGTGCTGGGGAGATTAGGAGGGGGCAGGACCAAGATGGGGGCTATAGCTAACCCAATTTCATCCCTAGGAGACCGGAATCCCTCACTTTCTACCTAATAATATGATAAAGATATTTTAACAATAAATAATGGAATGTATCTAATTTGATCACAACAATTTTAAGAGACATGAAAAAATAAAGAGAACACAGCAAGAATTCATTATAAAGTAATCGATTAAAGGCTTGGGAATTGGAGTTTATAAAGGGAATTGCAAGAATCATAGTTATTAAGACTTCAGGGGAAACTTAATTACAAGCTTCAGGCATATATGACATGGTGTTATTATATAGAGAATGGTGATCAGATATATTATTTTCACCAAAGTCAAAAGCAGAGGACAAAATTTATAACACATACTAGTTAAATATAAGGTAGTTTCCTGTTTAGCCATGTGGGAATTGATCATTTGGGGGCTATAAAATTCTATGGCAAACTTTGAACAGAAAAAATTCTAAAATTCAACATTGGATCATTGATGACAACAAATTTTTTGAATTATCTATTTATTATTGGTACATTATATTTGTACATATTTGAGATATTTGTTACATGCATAGACTGTATAATGATTAAGTTCAGGGTATTTGGGGTGTTCATAACCTCAAGTATTTATTATTTCTATGTGTTGGGAATATTTCAAGTCTTATCATCTAGTTATTTTGCAATATACAATACACGATTGTTAACCATAGTCACCCTACTCTGCTCTAGAGCATTAGAAATGATTAATTCTATCCAACTGTATGTTTATATCCATTAAACAGCCTCTCTTTGTCTTCTTCTCCCACACTCTTCCCAGATTCTGGTATCTTTCGTTTCACTATCCACCTCTATAAAATAAACTTTTTTTTTTTTTTTTTTTTTTGAGACAGAGTCTCACTTTTGTTGCCCAGGCTAGAGTGAGTGCCGTGGCGTCAGCCTAGCTCACAGCAACCTCAAACTCCTGGGCTCAAGCGATCCTCCTGCCTCAGCCTCCCAAGTAGCTGGGACTACAGGCATGTGCCACCATGCCCGGCTAATTTTTTGTATATATATTTTTAGTTGGTCAATTAATTTCTTTCTATTTTTAGTAGAGACGGGGTCTCGCTCAGGATGGTTTCGAACTCCCAACCTCGAGCAATCCGCCCGCCTCGGCCTCCCAGAGTGCTAGGATTACAGGCGTGAGCCACCGCGCCCGGCCTATAAAATAAACTTTTTAAGCTCCCACATATGAATGAGAACATGTGATATTTATTTTCTGTGCCAGGCTTATTTATTTCACTCAACATCATGTCCTCCCATTCCATCCATGTTGTTGCAAATGACATGGTTTTATTCTTATTTTATAGCTGAATAATATTCCATTGTGTATATATGCCACATTTTCTTTATCCATTCATCTTCTGATGAATATTTAGGTTGGTTCCATATCTTTGCGATTGTGAATAGTGCTGCAATAACCATGGGAGTATAGGTATCCCATTGATATACTGCCTTCTTTTTCTTTGGGTAAATACCCAACTATATCATATGGTTACTGTGTTGGATCATATGGTAGATCTATTTTTAGCTTTTTGAGAAATCTTCATATTGTTTTCCATAGTAGTTGTACTAATTTACATTCCTACCAACAGCGTATGAGTTCCCTTTTCTCCACAACCTCACCAGCATGTTATTTTTCTTTTTATTAATAGCCATTCTAACTGGGGTAAGACAATATCTCATTGTGGTTTTGATTTGCATTTCCATGATAATTAGTGATGTTGAGCATTTATTTCATATACTTATTGGCCATTTGTATGTCTTCTTTTGAGAGATGTTTATTCATGTCCTTGCCCACATTTTAATGGGATTGTTTGGTTTTTTCACTGTTGAGTTGAGCTTCCTCGTATATTCCAGATACTAGTCCCTTATTGGATGAATACTTTGCAAATATTTTCTCCCATTCAACTGGTTGTCTCTTTGATTATTTCCTTTGTTGTGCTGAAGCTTTTTAGTTTAATACGGCCCCATTTGTCTATTTTTTTTTTTTTTTTTGCCTGTGCTTTTGAGGTCTTAGCCATAAAATCTTTGCCTAGATCAATGTCCTGAAGTATTTCCCCTATGTTTCCTTCTAGTAGTTTTATAATCTCAGGTCTTACATTTAAGTCTTTAATCTGTCTTGAGCTGATTTTTGTATATGGTGAGAGATAGGGGTCCAGTTTCATTCTTCTGCATATAGAAACCTCATTTTCCAAGCACCATTTATTGAAGAGACTGCCCCTTTTCAATGAACATTTTTGCTGCCTGTGTTGAAAATCAGTTGCCTATTAATATGTTAACAATTCTGCATTCTCTATTTTGTTCTTTTGATCTATATGTTTATTTTTATACCTACTATGCTATTTTGGTTACTATAGCCTCTTAATATATTTTGAAGTCCGGTAAGTCTAGCTTTGTTCTTTTTGCTCAGTACTGCTTTGGTAATTTGGGCTCTTTTTCGGTCTCATGTGAATTTTAGTTTTTTTTTTTTTTTTTTTTTTTTAGTTCTGTGAATGACATTGGTATTTTGAGAGGGATTGTATTGAATATGGAGATCATTTTGGGTGGTATAATTATCTTAACAATATTAATTCTTCCAATCCACGAGCATGGAATGTCTTTCCATTTGTTTGTATCCTCTTTAGTTTCTTTTATCAGTGTTTTGTAGTTTTCCTTGTAGAGGTGTTTCACCTCCTTGGTTAAATTTATTTCTAGGTAATTTACTTTTTTGTAGTAATTTTTATTGTAATTGGTATTGCCTCTTTGATTTCTTTTTCAGCTAGTTCACTATTAGTGTATAGAAATACTACTGATTTTTCACGTTGGTTTTATATCCTGTGACTTTACTGAATTTATTTAACAGATTTAAGATCTCTTTGGTGGAGTTTTTAGTTTTTCTAGATATAAGATCATATCTACAAAGAAGAACAACTTGACTTCCTTTTTTCAAATCTGGATGTCTTTTATTTCTTTCTCATGTCTAGTTGCTCTAGCTAGGACTTCCAGTACTTTGTTGAGTAGAAATGTTTACATAATGAGTGAGATGTGCATCATCTGGGGGATGGTCATGCTGGAAACTCAGACTTGTGGGGGGAGGGAGGGAAAGGGCATTTATTGAAACCTTAAAATTTGTACCCCAATAATATGCTGAAAAAAATGTTTAAAATGGGCATCCTTATTTTGTTCCAGTTTTTAAAGGAAAGGCTTTCAGCTTTTCCACATTTGATATGATGTTAGCTGTGAGTTTTTTTATATATGGCCTTTATTATGTTGAGGTATATTCCTTATATGCTTAATTTGTTGAGAATTTTTATCATGAAAGGATATTGAATTTTATCAAATGCTTTTTCTGTTCTATTGAGATGATCCTATAGTTTTTGTCCTTCATTTTGTTGATGAAACATGTATGATGTTTATTGATTTGTACATGTTGAGCCATCCATGTATCCCTGGTATAAATCCCACTTGATCATGATATATTATCTTTTATGTGCTGTTGGTTCAGTTTGTTAGTATTTTGTTGAGAATTTTTGCATCTATTAATATGTTTATCAGGGATATTAGTCTGTATTTTTCTTTTTTTGTTGTTGTTAAGTCCTTGTCTAGTTTTGGTATCAAGGTAAAACTAGTCTTGTAGAATATTTAGGGAGAATTCCTTACTCTTCAATTTTTTGGAATTGTTTGAGGACAATTTATGTTAGTTCTTTTTTTTAACATCTGGAAGAATTTGGTAGTGAAGCCATTTGGTGCTGAATTTTTCTTTGTTGGGAGATTTTTTTGTTACTGATTCAATCTCATTACTCATAATTTCTCTGTGTAAGTTTACTATTTCTTCCTGATTCATGCTTGGTAGGTTGTATGTGTCCTGGAAAACATTCACTTCCTCTGTGTTTTCCAGTTTGTTAGTGTGTAGTTGTTCATAATAGTAGTCTCTGGTTATCTTTTGAATTTCTGTGGTACCATCTCTTTTTTATTTCTGATTTTGTTTATTCGAGTCTTCTCTCTCTTTTCACTTGGTTATTCTAGCTAGTAGTCTATCAATTTTGTTTATTTTTTTTAAAACTCCAATGTTTAATTTCAGTGATCCTTTGTGCTTTTTCTATTTCATTTAATTCTGCTCTGATCTGTATTATTTCTTTCTTTCTACTAACTTTCAGTTTGGTTTGTTCTTACTTTTCTAGTTTCTGGAGATGCATTGTTACATTGTTTATTTGAAACCTTTCTACTTTTTTGACATAAGTGTTTGTATAAACTTCCCTCTTAACACTACTTTCACTGTATTACATAGGTGTTAGTCTGTTGAGCTTCAATTCTCATTTGTTTTAAGACATTTTTAAATTTCCTACTTAATTATTCCATGACCAATGGTCATTAAGGAGCATGTTGTTTAACCCTTTGCACTTGGATGTCGAGTGTGGATAATGTGGAGTGGATAATGAGAAAAAAAGCAAGCTAGTGCAAAGGGTTAATTTCCATGTATTGTACAGTTTCCAAAGTTCCTCTTGTTGTTGATTTCTAGTTTTATTACATTGTGGTCTGAGAAGATAGTTGATATGAATTCTATTTTTAAAATTTGTTGAGATTTGTTTTGTGTCCTAATATATGGTATATCCTGGAGAATGTTCCATGTGCTGATGAGAAGAATGTGTATTCTATAGCTGTTGAATGAAATGTTTTTTACATGTCTGCTAGGTATATTTGATCTAACATGCAGTTTAAATCATTTTATTTTTGTTAATTTTCTGTGTAAATTATCTGTCCAATGTTGAAAGTGCAGTGTTAGAAGCACCTAACTATTATTATTTTGGAGTCTATCTCTTCATTTAGGTCTAACAATACTTGCTTTATATATCTGGGTGCTTCAGTGTTGGGTGTACAGATGTTTGCAATTATTCTTCCTTTTGTCATTATATAATAATCTTCTTTGTCTCTTTTTACTATTTTTACTTTAAGTCTGTTTTATCTGATATAAGTATAGCTACTCCTGCTCATTTTTAGTTTCTGTTTGCATGTAATTTTTTCTTTTCATTCTTTTATTCTTGGCCTATATGTTTTTATAGGTGTGATGAGTTTCTTGTAGGCAGCATATAGTTAGGTTATTCTCCCCCCTCCCTCTATCTATTCAACTAGTCTGTATCTTTTAAGTGGAAAGTTTAATCTATTTCCATTTAAGGTTATTATTGATATATGAGGGCTTATTCATGTCATTTTATTAATTGATTTCTGGTTGTTTTCTATAGCCTTTGTTCCTTTCTTTCTTATTGTTTAGCATTGTTGTTTGAAGGTTTTCTGTAGTAGTAACATTTGAGTCTTTTCTGTTCCTTATTTGTGTGTTTGCTTTATCAGGGGTTTTATCATTTTATGTGTTTCTATCATGGTAGATATCATCCTTTGTTTCCAAGTGTAGAACTTACTTAAGCATTTTCTGTACAGCCAGTCTAGTGATGCTGAATTCCCTTTGCTTTTGCATGTGGCCTGTAAGGTTTCTGCTCAGATATTTGCAGTTAGTTTTATGAAGGGTTCCTCATAAGTGACTAGGTGTTTTTCTCCTGCTGTCCTTTGAGTTCTTTCTTTGTCTTTGAATTTTGACAGTTTGACTATAGTGTGCTGTAGAGTAGATTTTTTTTTAATTTTGTCTATTTGCTAATTTCTGAACTTCCTGTGTCTGGATGACTAAATCTCTTGTTAATGTTGAGTTCAGTTATTATTTCATTAAATGTTGAGTTCAGTTATTATTTCATTAAATAGGGTTTCTATCCCTTTCATTTTCTCTTTTCCTTTGGGACACCAAAAATTCAAATATTGGTCACTTTAGGGTGTCCCATATGATACATAAGCTTTTTCCATTCTTTTTTTATTTTTGTATGAGTGAGTTATTTCAAAAGATCTGTCTTCAAGTTCTGAAATTCTTTCTTTTGCTTGATCTAGTCTATTGATGAAGCTTTCTAATGTATTTGGTATTTTCTTCAATAAATTCTTCAGTTTCAGAATTTCTGTGTTTCTTTTTAATGATATCTATCTCTTTGGTAAATTTCTCATTCATAGCTTTGTTTTTCTGATTTCTTTGCATTGTTTTACTGCATTTATTTTTCATTGAGCTATTTTAGTATTGTTATTTTGAATTCTTTTTCCAGGATTTCATAAATTTCTTTTTGATTGAAATCTGTTGCTAGAAAATTATTGTGTTCCTTTGGAGGTGTCATAGTTCCTTGAATTTTAAAATATTACCTGTGCATGTCTGGCATAACAGTTATTTCTACTTTTTTGAATTTTCTTTCATAGTGGAGAACTTTTTCTTGAAGATACATCTATGGTGTTGATTGGATTGAGTACTTTGGTTTTGATACAATAGTGTAGCCTCCATATATATGATTTCCTCAGCTATAAATAGCATTAGTGGTAGCTGTGATTTCCTAAGTGACTTAGGGTGTGGTTTTTAGTGGAAGCTACGGTGAAATTTTGATGTGGACAGGGACACCTGGTTGGCCTGGCCTCAGTCCCCAGTGGTGGCAGCTGCAGGCCAAGCATACCTGTCTTTGGGATTGAGAGCACTGTATACTGGAACCAGTGTTAGCAGGTCCAAGTGGGCCAATTCTGGGGCCTTCAGACAGCTTTCTCATGTTCTGGTATTGGCAGAAATGGGCCAAGTGGGTGGGTGGGTTCTTGGGTCCTTGTGCAGTGGGTGTGGCATGGGTGATGGTTCTAGCAGTGGAAAGACAGTCCTCTGGCTCCCAAGTGGTC
This sequence comes from Microcebus murinus, assembly GCF_040939455.1. Lineage (NCBI taxonomy): Eukaryota > Metazoa > Chordata > Mammalia > Primates > Cheirogaleidae > Microcebus > Microcebus murinus. The sequence goes on along the minus strand of NC_134111.1, from coordinate 69,598,941 downwards.
CATGCTGGTGTTGGCCATGGCTATGATGGGCTAGGTAGGCTAGTCTCCAGGTGGTGCATACAAGTAGATGACTTCTGTGATGTTATTGTCAGTTTGGGGGGCCTGAGTTCAGGCTCTGGGAAAAGTGCTCAGGTGTCAACAGTGATGAACTGGATTGGGCAGTTCTCAGGTCCTTCCTTGGATAGCATGCTTGGGTACCGGATGGTTGTAGAACTGGGCTGAATGGATCTGTCCTCAGGCCCCCTAGTGGTGTGTGTAGGCACTGCCTGTGATAGGCAGGTGTGGATTGATCCCCATGTCCCCTATGAAGATGGCAGTAGCTATGCTACAGGGTGGAGTTGGTTTCAGTGCTAGTAGCTATATTCAGATGCCTATTCAGCCCCACTGGCAGCAGCCCACAGTGGTGGCAGCTGCAGTTAGGGGAGCCCATGCTTGAGCCCATGAAAATACATGGCAGCTTTGCTGCTGGGAGCAGTGGGGTTTTTGCCAATGGCTCACAATTCAGCCCTGGTAGCATCAGCCAGCCACAGGGCAGTTGTAGGTGGAAAATGTCAAAGAGGCTCCCAAGGATGTGGAGATGTAGGGGCTCTGGGACCCTGGGCAGGAAGCAGTCTAATGGAGGCTGGGCTCTCAATACTATATCTGCTTAGGACTAGGGGGTTGTGGGGGACCTAGCTTGAGCTCCCTCTTAGGAGCAACGCTGCTGCTTGGTCTCTAGGCAGCTTTCAGTGTTAGTGTTGGGGCCTACAAGGGTCTGGGGGCTCTCCTGTGGTAAGGATTGCAGGAGTCTGAGGTGGGCATATGGACTGCTGGGGTCTCTCATTTACTTTTTTCCTGAATTTAGGAGCCTCTCCAGGCTCTTATCCAATCCTGGGCAAGCAGGCTGCCTTGTTTCCCTCTCCATCACTGCTTTAGATATTTCTTGTCACATCTCTGTTGAAATGCAATGTTCTTTCTTAGATGATCTATCTGAAGTGTGATTATCTACTCGCTATTTTGGTTTTTCTTTGTGGAGGAGGCAAGTACCAGATGCCTTTAGTTAGCCATCTGGAAGCACATCCAATTTTTTTTGAATTGTTAATGTTTGCCTGATGCTATATATGGATTTTCAAAAGTAATCTTTGATTAATTTACCTGCAGCATAATGTAAAATATGTTTGGTCTTTGTCTTGGGTTCCAGCTATAGACCTCATAAATCTCTTTTAGTTTCCTGAGTGATAAGGGTGATAGCAGCATCTTTTGTTATAATATTTGGTTCTGGTACAAAGGTTTACATCCCTCAGAATTTCCTGAATGATAGGAGTATCTTTTGTTTCATGACCTTTCGATCACACCTGAGTTTATAATAATGAGGTAGTTTAAGGTGGGGCCCCTAGAGAATCCCAGAATGTACAGCCACCAGAAAGACCAAGTGATTAGAGGGTTAGAACTTTCAGCCCAACACACCAACCTCCAGGAAAGGAGGGATGGGTCTAGAGAGAAATCTCTATAAAAATTCTTGGACAAGAAGATTTGAGGAGCTTCAGGATAGCTGAACATGTGGAGGTTCCTGGAAGGCGGCACACTCAGAGTGAGCATGGAAGCACCATGCACCTTCCCACATGCCTGGCCCTGTGCATCTCTTCCATCTGGCTGTTCATCTGTATCCTTTGCAATACACTTTATAACAAAGCAGTAAGTTTAAGTAAAGTGTTTCCCTGGGTTCTGCAAGCCAGTCTAACAAATTAATATAAACCCAAGGACAGGGTTGTGGGTCATTCAAAAGCATAGGTCAGAAGCTAGGGCGTGTACTTGGCATCTGAAGCAGGGCAAAGTCTTGTGGGTCTGAGCTCTCAACCCATGAGATCTGATGCTATGTCCAGGTAGATATTGCCAGAATTGAATCAGAGGACATCCACCTCACGTCTGCTGGAGAATCCATTTCAGAATTTCTTGCTTGGTGTGTGTGGAGAAAAAAACCCCACACATCTGGTGTTACAAGTGTTGTATGGAGCATGTGAGTAATGAATAGAGAGTAGGAGAAACACTTTTTTTGGGTTTTCCTTTATTTTTACAATACCTAAAAATTATAGCATCAAATTTCAGTGTATCTATTTTTCCTTGGGAAAAGAGATAAGATTTCCCTATAATGGTATAATAAGAAGCATGTGAGGATCTCACCATAATGCCCTTCCCAAGCCCTATGACATATTACCCAACTAGGTGCAATGTCTTACATTAATCTCATATTTTAGCTTCAAAAATTAAATCACCTTAAGAAGAAAGAACGAACCATTTTATAGAGAGGCAGCAAAGCACAATGGTTAAAAAATGTAGATTTTGGAAATGGCTAGTCTGTTGGGGTTAGATTGCCAGCTCTTATTACTAATAGCCATGTAAATGTATGCAAGTTATTTACCCCTGTCTGCACCACAGATAGATGTAAAATAGTGATAATACTGGTAACCAACCCCTATGGCTATGGTGATTAAATAAATTAAAAATTATCAAGCACTTTGAACAGTTTTTGGCACATAGGTACCCATTTATTGCAAAATCTCAGTTTGGACAACTCCATTTGCAAGATTAAATACTCAATGTACTGCCACGATATGTGCAGCTATTATGCATCAATAAAGAAAAATTGTGAGAAAAATTAAACACTCATAATCCTACATACCTTAAAGAATAAAACTCTTCTGAATGTTCAAAGCATACATCCGAAAGTTGTAAAGGCTTTCAAATATGAAGAAAATCACAGCAGACATTTGAAACTTACAAAGTTTTACTTAATGCTAAAAACATAAAATGCCCAGCTTGGAAAACCTGGCATTGAACTCATACCTGAGAAATAGAAAATACAATCCCAGCATGGGAAACTAGAGCCTAGTATAACTCACACTTTCTTCACAATAGGACCATCTCCTCATCTGTTCCCAACCCCACCTGAAAGAAATATACATGAAGGCTTTGAACCAAACAAAGGAAAATGTCAGGTTATATTAGTGCCCAATAAATGAAAAAAATGATCTTTTAGAGGTCCATACTCCTACAAAAACCCAGAGTTGATTCAGAGGGCATTTTCTTGGCTGGTGGCAAGTGTACAATGGTCAGAGGTCATGCTTCCAACACCGTAGATCAGGATCCCACTTTTATTGCCCGTAAACACTGGCGAATGGAGGATGGAAAGTGGGAACATTTATTGGAAATTTCAGCACAAAGAAGAGGACATTTAAGAAAATGTTCTGAGTCTCCAACTCACCAACTGTTTATCTTGGGACTTCTTAGCCTCCACAATTGTGTGAGCCAATTTCTTATAATAACTTAAATGTACACAAAATATACATACAATATATAATTTTGTGTCTGAGAGAGAGCGAGAGAAAGAGGACCCAATTGATTCTGTTTGTCTGGATAATCCTGACTAATACAATAGCTAAAATTAAAAAGAAGTGTTGGCAAGGATATATAGCAAATACATTTTTATACATTGGGTAGGAGTATAAAATGGCACAACTGCTTCAGAAAACAACTTGACAGTTATTTATAAAGTTAAATATACACTTAACATATGACCCAGCAATTCCTATCCTTGGTATTTTCCCAAGATAAATGAAAATATGTAGCCACAAAAAGACTTGGACACAAATATTCATAGCTGCTTTATTCAGAATAGCCCCAAATTAGAAACAACCTAAATGTTTATCAATAGATGCGTAGATAAACAAATTGTGATATATCCCTGTGATGGAACACTGCTTAGCAATAAAAATAAGCAAACAACACAGGACAAAATAAATGAATTTCAACCACATTATGCTGTACAAAAGAAGCCAGGCATAAAAGTGCTACTGATGCATAGAGCACAGTTGAGGATGGATTGACTGGAAAACCTGCTGATTACAGAGTTGTATACATTGCCAAAATTCATCGGACTGTACACTTAAAAATGTTTGGCATTTTATTTTATGTATATTATACCTAAATAAAGTTGATTTGAAAAGAAAAAAATCAAAGGAAAAGTTTTAGATTTTATATCACATACTTTTCATCTATTTAGTTTTTATTTTAGGAAAGATTCATATTGCCAATGCCAGAAACTAATCCCAAGTTCTGTTATTTCTGCCTCTAGTAATGAGAAATTATGCCAAATTAGTGTGGAAAAATTCTTTCTTAAATGCCTTTTTGTATTACATGTCAAAGCAATGATATTTATTGGACCATAATTGAGGTTTCAATTGCACCACAGACAGAAAAACTAGTTTCTACCTACTTTATCAATTCTAATAACAATTTAAAAGTTAGTTCTTACATACAGACATTGGGAGCTATTCCCATTGATATAAAGGCTAAGTAACAGTTATGTCACAAACTATGTCAGAGTTTTAAAATTAGTCTTATTTCCCAAGAGGCACAATTCTAGGTTTATATAGTTTAGTAAAAAATAGTCATTAAGAAAATATTTTATGAGTTTTTTTTTCAAAGCAAAATTGGACAATCAACAAGGAATATAATTGTGTGAACAACAACAATTTGTGAGTCCCCAAAAGGAGAAACATGTGGTCAGAAAATACTCTTCAACTGTAGAAGGAATTAAAAGTGACCAAAGAAAAATTCTTGGTGTCCTAACAGACACTTATGTTTTTCAAAGTTTTTTTAAACCATTATACTTAGTAAAAAATATATTTTATCCTGACACATGCATACTTGTATATAAATGAATATTCAGTTCACACATACATATGAATAACTGAAATAAGTTTCAGGCATCAACTTTTTCTCTTTGTGCAATGCACTCTGATGTTTTCTGTTTCATTAAGGTAAAAATGCTGGTTGGACTGCAGTTTGATTAACACTGGTCTAATTTATGAAAAATTATTTGTAATTTCTTCAGAAGGTGAACCAGAGAAAATAGCAGCAGGAGAGACTTTAGGCAAAGAGAAGGAAGGCTTTCTAGAAAGTAATTAATAATTGTTGGATCCTAGAACTGATGGTCAGGGAACAGTTCAAGCATTGTTAGAAGAATGATTGAAAACTACTTGTCTAGGATGGCTTTTAATTATAGATTTATCCAAATATGGTAGATGGACCACATGACCTTTTGAGTCATTTGCAGTTCCAAAAATGCTCTAAAACTCCCATTTACTTACTAATTCATGATAAATAGATAATTTTGCTTTTTAATTATTTCCTAGCGATTGCATTGATAGTTGGTTTTGTTGTTTCAGGATCTTATCTGTCCTTGAATTTATTTATTTTATCTTTGATGATATAATTTATAAAACTATCATTATATGAATATTCACTTTTCAAAAAGTTTTAAAACACATCTAGAGATTCTATCAAAGCATAATGTACATATATACTGGTCATTAATGTTAAAATTAAGAGGTTAAAAGAATGTAGGATTTTTATCTGAATGATATATTATAATATTTTGTTCAATAAAAATGTATTAGAGAGTAGAGTCTAATTTTTTATCTAAATTATTGATGTTTACAGACATTTTGACTATGTCTTACATTTGTGTCTTTTTATAAATCTTGCCTATAAATCTATTATAAACTGCTTGGGAACCATTAACAACCAATTTCATATTCTAAACTATCCTGTACCAAAACATTTTTAATAACCTACTTATGACATTTCTCCATAGTACATTATTGTCTTTTGATATAACAAATTTTCAAAAAGTAAATATCCCTGACTTGCTACCTATTTGCACATGGATTGATTATTAGAAAGTAATAGCTTTTTTGGTCCAATGCTAATAGTTGTTCAAATAATTTCATGAATCAGAGCATGTGTAGTAAATTTGATCCCTATTTTACTTGGCCATAAAATTGATGAGGATTAAATACAAGGGCATTCAAAACAAGCAAGGGTTCCTCTCATAAAACTAAAGTGACAACTCAAAGAATAGCATAGACGTTCACATTAATCATGTAGAGTGAGGCGGTGATAATCATTGTGTCCTGTGAATGTTTTAGAGGTGAAATTGGGACAATGAAAGTCAGGTGGCAAATGTTCTATGCCAGCTAGACAATGTGCACTATTATTTTCAGGTACACTATTGTCCAGGTTCCTTCTTGATAAAAATATTAGTTTTATTTTTTTCTTCATGTTTAAAGAAAATATTATGAATAAATGACTTGGTTTTTTCCCCTTAGTTCTTCAGTTCCATCTCAGGATGGAAATAGTTTGAATCTTGGAAGAAAATATGTTTCAAAGCTATTATAAAGGTAGGTGAATTTGTCCCTCTATACATTAAATAAAAAAATAATTAGAAAGGCTCATTCTTAAAACATAAAGGCTAAACAGATACCTTGCCAAGGAAGACAAACAGGTCACAAATAAAAGATGCTTAACATCAAATGTCATTAAGGAATTGTTTATTAAAATGAGATACCACTACACACCTATAAGAGTGGCCAAAATCCAAAACTTTGACAACAGCAAATGCTGACAAGGTTGTGGAGCAAGAGGAACTCTCATTCATTGCTGGTGGAAATGCAAAATGGTACAGTAAATTTTGAACACAATTTGGCAATTTCTTACTAATCTAAACTTACTCTTATCATACAATCTAGCAATTGCCCTTGTTGGCATTTACTTAAATGAGTTGAAACTTATGTCCACATAATAACCTGCACAAGGATAGGATATTTATAGCAGCATTATTCATAATTGCTAAAACTTGGAAGCAACCAAAATATCCTTTAGTAGGTGAATGGATAAATAAACTGTGGTACATCCAGACAATAAAATACTACACAGTGATTAAAAAATGAGCTATCAAATGACAAAAAGATATAGAAGAATATTTATTGCATGTTACTAAGTGAAAGAAGCCAATCTGAAAAGGCTACACACTATATGATTCCAACCATATGACATTCTGGAAAAGGCGAAACTATAGAGATCGTGAAAAGATGAGAGGTTGCTGGGAGTTAGTGGAGAGGGAGGGATGAATAGACAGACCACAGAGGATTTTTAGGACAGTGAAACTATTCTAGATGACACTACAATGATGGATACATGTCATTATACATTTGTCAAAATTGTTAGCATGTACAAGACTAAGGGTGAGAACTAAAGTAAACTGTGGTCTTTGGGTGATTATGATGTGTCAATGTAAGTTATTGATTGTAATAAATGTACTGCTGTGGCATGGGATGTTGATAGTGGGTGATATGGTTTGGATGTTTGGCCCCTCCAAATCTCATGTTGGAATTTGATCTCCAGTGTTGGAGTTGAGACGAAGTGGGAGGTGTTTAGGTCCTAGTGGATCCTTCATAAATGGCTTTGTGCCATCCCTGAAGAACCGAGTGAGTTCTCATTCTATTAGGGCATCCAGGAGCTGGTCGTTTTAAAGAGCATGGGCACTCCCTCCTCTCTGCCTCTTGCTCCTTTCACCAAGTGACACACCCCCTTTGCCTTCCACTTTGAATGGGAGTTCCCTCCCTAAAGCTGTCTCCAGAAGCAGATGCTGGCTCCATGCTTCTTGCACAGTCTGCAAAAACATGAGCCAAATAAACCTCCCTTTTCCATAAATTACCCAGTCTCAAGCATTTCTTTATAGTAGCATAAAATGAACTGACACAGTTAGGGAGGCTATGCATGTGTAGGGGCAGGGAATATATGGAAAACCTCTGTTTATTCTGCTTTATATTGCTGCGAATTTTTAAAGATACTTAAAGAATAACATCTGTTAAAAAAGAAAAGGACCCACATGGAATTATTTTAGCAATTAAAAAAAAAGTTAGTTGAAGATCTATAGTTGAATGTTGGCCTGGCTGGAAAGTCTTGAGGTTTGGAACCCTCCTGAAGAGTTTTCGATCTTTGTATGTTGGAAGGATTTCTGATGTGTATCAAGAAGTGAAGTGGAGGTGCATACATAGTCTTGTAAGTAACAAAGAACTTGTGTGGGCCAGGCGCGGTGGCTCACGCCTGTAATCCTAGCACTCTGGGAGGCCGAGGCAGGTGGATTGCTCGAGGTCAGGAGTTCGAAACCAGCCTGAGCAAGAGCGAGACCCTGTCTCTACTATACATAGAAATTAATTGGCCAACTAAAATATATAGAAAAAATTAGCCGGTCATGGTGGCGCATGCCTTTAGTCCCAGCTACTCAGGAGGCTGAGGCAGGATTGCTTGAGCCCAGGAGTTTGAGATTGCTGTGAGCTAGGTTGATGCCATGGCACTCACTCTAGCCTGGGCAACAAAGTGAGACTCTGCCTCAGAAAAAAAAAAAAAAAAAAGGACTTGTGTGGTGTTGTTTGATTAAATGTCCATGGCTGCATTTTGTTCAAATATCTCATATTTGGAATTATTTACTCCTCTTGTTTCCATGTGACCTCCCTGGCTTATAATATAGGCAGAGGCTGGCACTGGATTGTCTATAGACTAGTAAAATTTGTTCCTATCTTGAGACAGCTTGAACACAATCTGATAGACAGTTACTAATCAAGGGAGATTACCTTACACCCATTCCAGGAGCAGCCAACTCCTGATTTATTTAATAAGTGCATATTTAGCTGGCCCGAGCCTCTAAAGAGGGAATTATAAGAGAAAATATTTTCAAGGAGCTTCCAGGACCCTGGACCTATGTGAAACTGTGACTGTACATGGGACAAATTCCCTGGATTGCCCTGATTGGCTTAGTTAGTTCAGGGGTGGGGAACCTTTTCATGTTGGAAGGCTGCATTAATTTAGCTGTGATCAAATAAGGCTGCATGAAAGAAACTTCAATTGTATATACTTAAACATGTATATTATTTTGTAAAAATTGAACTACTTTTTACTTAATTTCAAAAAATGAAAATTATTTCTTAATTTTAAAGTTAACTAACCTTTTAATGACTTTGTTGTGTCTGCTTTTTGGTGGAAAGCATTTGAATATTTGGTTGCAGCATGTAGGTCCTCAGTTTCAGTTGATCCTCTAGATGAGTATAGTCATTTGTGACTTTAAGGGCATCTTTATTTGGGTTAGGTAGGAGAATGGATTCGCAGCAATAAGTTATGTAGTGGAGTAGAAATGTACATACTACATATATGGTCAATGAAAGTCATCATCATTTTCGGGAGACCCCAAACTTTGATGATGAAAAGAGGAATGAACTTAATCTTTACAAATAAATGTAAGTTAAGATTTAATATGGTCTATTTAGGATTGTCCCAGTGCATTTCATGTAATAGTCAATTCAAAGTGGAAATGTTATGTGAGGGCTAGTATTCTATTCTCTCCAGGTGTCTCTTCCCATGAAGGTTGCTCAGTGAGAAACTGATGTGACCTTACTGTGGAGGACTGGGGGTGTAGACTGGCTCATGTGCTATTCTTAGTATCTTCCCTAATTTTTGTGGTATAGTCTGTACTGGCCTTTGGGTGCTGTGAACGGACATCCTCTTAGGTGTAACTAGCTATTTTTTGAAGTCACTTGTGTAGATGCTGTTGAAATCCATGATGGCTGCCATTTACTTTGGTCCTGAAGTTCCTGTATTATGAAGCTTCCTGCTCTTGACTTCTAGTCTCAGGCAGTCCACTGTTTGCTCTGCATCTCCTGGTCATCCATCCAGGAGCTCCTGGGCCTCCTGCATGGCTTTTTCATGCTATGTGGGCTCAGGGGGGAACATCTTAGGCTTATCCATTGCATTAGTCAGGGTTTCTTTAGAAAAGCACAATCAATAGGGTTTGTGTGTATATATAGAAAGAAAAAGAGATTTATTTTTAAGGCATTGGCTTACTTGATGTGGGGATTGGCAAGTCTGAAATCTATAAGGCAAACTGGCAGGCTGGAGACTCAGGGAAGAGTTGATGCTGTAGTCATGAGTCCAAAGGCAGTCTAGAAGCAGAATCCCTTCCTTTTCAGGGTACCTCAGTCTGTTCTCTTCAGGCCATTACCTAACTGGATGAGGACCACCCATATTTATGGAAGGTAATCTGCTTTACTGAAAGTATGCTGATTTAGATGTTAATCATGTCTGAAAAATACCCCCTTCATGGCCATGTCTACACTGGGTTTTGACCAAATAACTGGATATCATAGTTTAGCCAAGTTGATACATTATATTAAGCATCATATCTATCTTGAATAACCATATATATAATACTTCCATCAGACTTTGCTGCCCCACTGCTGCCTTGGTGTGCCAGACAAGGTGGGTGAGTATAGTACAAGTTGGATGCTGGCATATTCTCTTTGCAAACTATCTAGGGCTATGTGAAAATTTTTATACTATTGTATCCTTGTTCTCTTTGGTTGAGACCCTGGGAATTAGAGAAAATACATTCATCCTCTAGGATCTGTATAACCGTCATATTCCTCTCTGAATTCTTCTTATTCTTATTATTTCAGAAGATATCCCATTTTCTCTTCATAGTAGAAACTTCCTTTACACTATGTTTTTCATTATTTCTGCACCATAACTCTTTGATTTGAGTCAGCCAAGCTTGGCTCTTAATATGTAAGAGAATAGTTTTGAAATACAGAAAACTCTTTTCTTTATTAACAAAGTTAGGCTAAGAGAAAATTGGACTTCAGTTTTTTACCTTGGGAGTCAAAAGCAAAATATATTGATTCTGTATTTATGCTATAAAAATCCCAATTCTCCTTCGGACACTGGATTAAAAGAGAGAAAGGTCATGCACAATGAAGTTGGCAAAACAAAACAAGACAAAACAAAACAAACAAAACGCTCATCTCTTTAAAGATACATTTGCCCAGTTACACAACAGTTACACACTAGGTTCTGTAAGATTCAAAGACAGTTTTATAGGATAGTTGGGGAAATATTACAAAAGGATAAATAGCAGTATAAGAAAGTAAAATCTCAGGAACAAATAGTATAAACAGTAGTACAGGGGAGGAAGCAATTTAAAAAATGTACATTATTTCCTGCTCTCTTGCAAAAAGATGAAACCATGAGTAATTTTTGGTTTTAACTCTTCAACAGAGGTGAGCCTCAAAGAAAACCTCCTAAACCTTAAGCTCTATTCAATTCCCCTACTGGCATTTTTTTTTTTTTTTTCACTATGTATAGGCTTGCCCTGACCTGGATCCTCAATTTTCCCACATTAGTTGCAGTTTACTTGCAGTTTGCTCTAAGGCCAGCACTGTTCCATCCTGGGGTTCATCTTGCTTAGCAGGCCAATGGTGGGGGCGGTGGGGGGGGCTGTGGGTGGGGGTGGGGAAGCTTCTTTCCTAGAGCTGCTGGAATGACTCCTTCACTTTGCCTCTAGGCTTCCTGATGCTGACCTTTATGAACTGAGTCCTAAATATACAGACACTGACAGCCTTTCGAAATTTGAGAATGTGACAATGCACATCCATTTGAATCAGAACGATAATTCTTTTAGGATCTATTATTTAACTATAAAATAAAACCCAAATATCTTTCACATTTACTTTCTTACCATGATAATGCAAAGAGGAATAAAACAACCTAAATAATAAAATCGTTCTTGGAAAAATTTCATATTGCTTTTCATTCTAATGCATGGTGCATATAAGATACTCATCTTGTATCTATTTAATCATCATTTTGGAAATGTTATTAATTTATAATTTTAATGCAATTTTTATAATATAATCCCTCCCACCTACATATATATATTTTTTTCCCTGAGTTTCTTCTTCAGCCAAATAAGCCTGAAGATTCTGCTGTTATTATTCTTTGTATCTCCCACAGTGTTGAGTACAGGCGTGTAGTAGGTGTCAACAGATTCTTTTTGGAATGAACTGTACAGTGAGAAAATATTCTCCATCTTGCTTTTTTCTCCAACACTGAATCCTCTCAACATTGTTTATCTCATCCAGATTGACTAGTTGGTAAGGAATGTGGATATGGGGAAAAGTGTGAAATCTGCAGTTTATAGCAATTAGTGTGATTTAGAAATTTTAAATAGTTAGGTGGCAAAGTCCCTTTTCATGTTTAAAAGTTGTGCACTGAGAACTTGTCATGTGATCAACAAATTAGGAAGATTGAGCATACAGAAATAAAATTTAGTGCCGAATCAAATAAATGTATAAAACTAATCCAGCATTTATCTAATTTTAAGCAGCATTGGGCTATTGAGATACATATTAACTAACTTCAAATCGCTTTTAAAAACCTGTTACAGGAATTTCTTTATTTCTTTCTTTATTTTTTTTTTTTTTGAGATAGAGTCTCACTCTGTTGCCTGGACTAGAGTGCCGTGGCATCATCCTAGCTCACAGCAACCTCAAACTCCTGGGCTCAAGCTACCCTCCTGCCTCAGCCTCCTGAGTAGCTGAGACTACAGGCACACACCACCATGCCCAGCTAATTTTTTCTATATATTTTTAGTTGTCCAATTAATTTCTTTCTATTTTTAGTAGAGACGGGGTCTTGCTCTTGCTCAGGATTGTTTTGAACTCCTGACCTTGAGCTATCCACCCGCCTCGGCCTCCCAGAGTGCTAGGATTATAGGCATGAGCCACCATGCCCGGCCTTGTTACAGGAATTTTTAAACAGCCAAGTTAAGCATTTCTAGGACAGACGGTAGGAAAGATGACCTTGAGAGAAATGAGAAGGAGATACATTTTTCTTTTATAAGTGGGTGAGAAGTGCCCTTTTGTCTTCTCCCTTGTTCTTTCCAGGGACATGATGGTCAGTTAGCTCATCAGCTTTTCTCAGTGATCTCAGCTTTTTGGATATGGAAAGTAGCTCTTTTTCCAAAAGCCCAATGGCTTCCCTTAAATGAGTCTATTATAGTGCTACAATTCCATATATTCAGCAGCACCAGAGCCTAAGCATTGAGACTCTTTCTTCTGCAGAAAAGAGTAGTAATCACAATATGAGCACTGAAGCTGCTATGTTAATGCAGCCAGCAATGCATATTAGCTGAGATTATTCTGTTGCTTCTCTAACAATTTTCCAGCCTGAACACTGTCCAACTTCTCTTTATCTCCTGCTGATGTTGCTTTTTCCCCCGAAGCCCACCATTCATCCTACTGCTCTTTCTTTTCCTCACCGAGGAATCCCATTACTGGTTGCTCCTATCAGTACATTTATATAAGATTCTTCTGAAAAATTACAAGGAAAGGGGGCTGATGACATTTATGTCCTGTTGGCATGAATTTTTGCCCACTTCAAGAGTCACATCAGGAATTATTGTGTATGGGGGGGCCATCCTAAATATCTGCTCAGACACAGGATGATTTCTGGGGAAAACAACAACAACAACAGCTCTTCTTGCTAATCCCCACAATACCAGAAAATGATATTCTGGGCAAACACACCTTACTTGGTTGATTTCTTGACATCCTAACTCCCTTTCAATTTCCAGAAAATCCTCTTTTATGAGAAGGTAGGATGATCTAAAACGTCACTCGAAAAATGTAATTAATGATTTTCCTGCCTCAGCAGCTTTAAGATTACACACGAGCCTGAACTTGTTTCTTCAGCATATTTTACAAGCCTTTCAGCTACTCTTGACCAATCCATAATTTTATAGTGCTGAAGTCTATATGATAGGTTAGTTCTAAATGGGTTTATTTAAGACAATCTTATTTTGCTTCTGATGCCTTCCTGAGGCTATCCCCTTATGGATACACATCCATCACATTTTTTACTGCGGTACTTCCTGTGAAATGATAGCCCTCAGCACATGGCTTTAGGTTGGTTCTGATCAGTGCACCAAAACTGTAAGAAAGAAAACTGAAAAAAAATGCACAGAGTTCACAGTCTTCCTTTCATATAAACATAATAGGATGAAATTACCTGCAGGGACATTTTTATCCTGTATTCTCCCACTGTGTCAAATTCAGCTATATTGGACATGGTAAGCTAAAGGTATGAAATGGTGACCATTTTTCTAAAAGCCATTTCTCTGAGCGTCTCAGCAGTAGTCTCCAAGGTATATAGCAATCCTTTTCTGTTGAAAGGTCATTTCTCTTCCCTTTGTCATCTAGTATCCTAACTAGTCCTTCATTTGTTTGACAATTATAGAAGGTAGAGCTTAAAGGTCCATCTACTCCACCATATTAAGTAAATAATATTACCTTATATATAGTGTGTGTATGTATATACATATATAAATACACATGGAATATACCTATATACATTAAAAGCTTCAAAGTGCTTTTACTTATCTCCCTTCATATAATCCTCACAATAAATGGGATGGGTATTATATAAATTTTACAATTGCTAAAATTGAGGATCAAGAAGGTTAAGTGTGGCCAGGTGTGGTGGCTCATGCCTGTAATCCTAGCACTCTGGGAGGCTGAGGTGGGCGGATTGCTCAGGTGAGGAGTTCGAAACCAGCCTGAGCAAGAGTGAGACCCCCCCCCCCATCTCTGCTATAAATAGAAAGAAATTAATTGACCAACTAATATATATAGAAAAAATTAGCCGGGCATGGTGGCGCATGCCTGTAGTCCCAGCTACTTGGGAGGCTGAGGCAGTAGGATTGCTTGAGCCCAGGAGTTTGAGGTTGCTGTGTGCTAGGCTGATGCCACGGCACTCACTCTAGCCTGGGCAACAGAGTGAGACTCTGTCTCAGAAAAAAAAAAAAAAAAAAAAAAGGTTAAGTGAGCTACCCAGAGCTGTGAAATTATGTTGTTTAGTACTTTGTTTAGTACTCTTTCTCCCCACAAACACTTTAATTTTCAGCATTAGAGTAACTTGTTTTAAAATAGAAGATGTAGATGATAATTATGAAAATTCATAACTATACTTGGAATGAACTATTAGATGAATGTATATATACAAATTTGTCAAGTCTTCATCAGAAAATTGAGATCATAGGAGGTGGACAAAAGGGTAGCTAAGTTTTATGTAAGAGGAGGCCCAGGAGTGCTTGGGGCTAGGGAGACTTGGGGTGAAAAGTCACATAAAGAAGATGTGAAATTTGCGAGTTGGTCAGGGAGGAATAAAGAAGGACGCTACAAGGAGAAAGAAGGTGCTCGAGGAGAAGAGTGAAAATGTTGAAGACAGATTTTCCCCAAGCTTTACACTGGTAAGAGATGTTCCTTTGTTGTACACATAGGGAATTAATTCTAATCATTTTTCGAGAGCAGCACTCTTGTCTACAACTTATAATGCTACATATTAGGTAATCATGATCTAAAAACTATCAAATGGTTGTGTTTCCGCTTCATTCTTTCCCTCTTTCTTGTTAAGAAGATAGCACCTCTTGTATTTTCCTGGATACAGCTGGAACCAATTGTATTAGGTGAAGTATCTCAAGAATGGGAAAACAAGCACCACATGTACTCACCAGCAAATTGGTATTAATGGATCAACACCTCAGTGGACATATAGGAATAACATTTATTGGGTGTCAGGCAGGTGGGAGGGGAGGGGGGATGGGTATATACAAACACAAGTGAGTGAGATGTGCAACATTTGGGGGATGGTCACGCTTGAAGTTCTGACTCGAGGTGGGGGTATGGGCAATATACGTAACCTTAACACTTGTACCCCCGTAATACGCTAAAAAAATTTAATTTCTGTTCAAAGGCTGAAAATTTCCAAAGGAGGAATTTATTTATTAACTGGTCAGCAATAATTTAAAATATATATTTAAAATTCCATGTTAATATTATAAAAATAGATTGTTGTAAGTAAACCTTTCTATCTACTTGCCCCCATAGATAATATAGAATTCTGTGCTTTCAGCTATTTAAGATGCTATTTAAAGTAGAGAATTTGTTCATGGCCATTTCTCTGCTGAAGGAGTACTGACATTTTCTGAAAAGACTTTCCAGTACTAGTTCAGGTGGTTTTGATTTAAGCTCAGAGGGTCAGAAAATTAGGGAAAAACCCCCTAATAATTACAAATTAGCTTTCAGGGTTTCTTGTCTCCTTTTTATTGAGACATGATCACCCCTTCAGTGACAAGTACACCATCAGAAAAAGAACAAAATAGAAATGCTCATGTTAGCCTTTTCAGTATTAGAGGAGTACAGGAAAGTGCAGGAAATACATTTGAAATAAAATAGTTATCTCTTAATAAGACAAATATCCTTGGGTAGGCAGAAATATCCAAGTTATTTTGAAGAGTTTAAGATGCATTTTCTAAGGCTGACATAGTGCCACTGTAATTAGGAACAGGTGCATATCAATTAGAACAGAGAGAAGACTAATTGTTACTAATGAACCTTTTAAAGTAAAAACTTTACTTAATGAAATGCATAATTAAGCATTAACGGCCAAAAGTCAGCAATCTTCTTTCACTTGTGTTAGATTTTGGCTTTAAGGGGAAGCCTAATTTGTTACTAGTGCTAAAACTGTATCTGCTCATGTATGTTTATAAAAATAAGCAAAACAACTGACATAATTTCAAAATGCTGATTTCTATATGTTTTGAAAAAGGTGACAATTTCCTGATTTGACAGTGATAGAAGGAAATATTGAAAACATTATACCCAGAGTATAGTGTTGGATAGTAATTGTAGGATTCTTATAAGCAAAAAGGACATCCCTTCATCCCTAGAGCCAAAAAGCCCAAAAGAAATATTTAAAAGGGTTTAAATATTTCTGGGTAGTTCAGACATCAGTCATTGCAGTGATTCTTAACTTTGATTTCACATTGAATTCCTGAGGAGCTTTAAAAAAATTCCCATGCTTTTGGCCTCATCCCAGACTAATTAATCGAAGTGTGCATTTGTAGGGGTGGATTGGTGCCCAGGTTTGAGTAAGTTTTTAAAGACCCTAGAGCAGGCGTCCTCAAACTGCGGCCCGCGGGCCACATGCGGGTGTTTTTGCCCATTTGATTTTTTACTTCAAAATAAGATATGTGCAGTGTGCATAGGAATTCATTCATAGTTTTTTTTAAACTATAGTCTGGCCCTCCAAAGGACTTAGGGACAGTGAACTGGCCCCCTGTTTAAAAAGTTTGAGGATCCCTGCCCTAGAGGTACTGAGTCCTAGAAAAGGCTATATAGAGAGTTTTCTAATGGATAAAATAATATCATTTGCTTTTCCCTTTCCAGGTATTCCTTTGCCCATCTCCCCCTCAGAGTTATTGATCCTTCACAGACTAACCCAATTGCCACTTAGTTTGGAAGTTTTCCCAAGAATTAATCAATTGAACTTCTCATCTGTGCTGCCTCTACTGTAGTTTGTAAACATTTATTGTTGCCATCAGGACATTCTTCCAGAATTTGTAAATCATATCTGTCTTTTGTCAACTCTTTAAAAACTCACAGTTTTAGTGGGACATTTAAATTGAGGCAGCCAATTCAGCTTTGTATTCCCAGTGACTAGCAGAGTGCTTAACCCACAATATGTAACCAATATGTGCTTGTTGAATTGTTTGATAGCGTGTCCTTGATGAATCCTACTCAGTGACAAGTTCATTTGATATATTCTTGTGGTGTGTGTGTATTATACATATACATTGCACATATGTATTCAGTATTTTTTTCTTGCAGTTTGCACACATGAAGTCAAATTTATGTCATTTCTGTATTGGCAGAAGTAATGCAGACATGTTTTGAAAAAAAAGTGAACTCGTTTGATTCAAAACTTTTATTTTTCAAATTTGTGGTACATTTTAGCAAGTTCCTAGCACCATCAAAACTTATAAAGAATGTTTAGTGTTACCTTAAACCAATAATTTACTGCCTATTTTCTTGTGTGCTATAATCCACAGGATAAATGGTATTTTTCAATTCGTGTCAAAGGAGAACCATTAACCACAAATTTCTGCTTCAGTTTTAAAAAAGTATACTTCATTTTTTTCTGTTGTGTACATATACATTTTCACATAAGAGTCAGCCATTTTTGTCTTGAGATAGGTATATGTCCAGGAAATTATAGAATTAACTTATAAACCTTCAATGGAAAAAAGGAGTCATAAACTAAAAGAAAAAAAAAACCAAAAAAGCCGTTTAGGAATAATAAGCTACTTGCAAAATGGTTAGAAAATTATTTAAAAAGTTATTTTAAAAGCCAGCCATAGAAGAATGGTTGGATGCAGAAAGATGTGTATTATATGTTTCTTCTTATGCAAGAAATGTTACCATGTTTGTGTGAAGTTTATATGTGTGTATGTGTGTATTGCTAATATTTTTAAAAAGAAACAATGCAAATATAAACAAAAAGTTATAAAAATGATTATCTGTAGGAATAGGGAGAAAACAGAGGGGATGAGGTAGTGATGGAGTCTAGAGCTCTATCAAAGTGCCTTGTTTTGTATTTTTGGTTTGGGAACCATGTAAGGATATCATGTAATTAGAAAATGAAATTAATTTCAAAAGACAGCAAAGCAATCTGTAAAATACAAGCAAATAGAAACTAATAAACTTTACTCTATGCCACAGAGAACTACACAAAGAAGAATAATTTCCAGTGATTTTGAAGCACAACATTTTGACTTTACACCTCTGGTAAGATGTAGTGTAAAGACAAAGGGAAGCACAAAGAAATATTGAGCTGCATTCAGTGGTATTGTGGCTGGTAATGTTGGCATTGCTTTTTAAAAACTATTATTGATAGACACATGGATAGATAAATGGGATAAAGCAAATAAGCAAGAACAAGCAAATGTTAGGAAATGTTAGGAATCAGGATATTCAGAGTAAGAGAAGTGAAAAATAAAAAATCAAAGAAGTTAAGCAAAAATCCTGTAATCATTAACTCGAATTAGAGATGTATGAATTTACATATTTTGCTCTATCTGAAATAAATGTTTTCTGGGTTTGTCCACTGAAAAGCTCTAGAAGGAATGACTACCCAATCACACTAATTACTCTAGAATTTAGCTAAAGGTTTCTAAATACCATTTCCTACTAAGAGGAACAAACCTCTTAAGAGAAATGGCTGATTGTAGGTCAGGGTAGGGATGTACAAGATAAGCTTCGGACATCTTGTCAGAACAGATAAGAGAAAGTTATCCAAGTGTGTTACTATCATGTTAAAATTACACAGGAGCCAAACTGAAGGGCTGGCACTGACCAAAGTGGGGTGCAAAAGAATGATGACTGCAGTCTGTGCAGTGAAAGACTTAATAATACCAAAAACAAAAGCAAAGAAATAAAAAAGCAGAAACACAAAACCTTTCGAACATGTTTGGAGGTGGCTAGAACATCAATTCATTTATTTGAAAATTGATAAAAGGAAGGATGCAAGCATTTATTGTCTTTTCTGTATGAATTGGATTTCAGAATACCTAATAGCTTATGATAGAATTTCTTATTTATAGAAAAATCATTGCTATCAAATGAGAAAGAATGCTAAATAATACTATTTTGCAAGTGCCAACGAAATAATGAATTGAGGCAACAATCACAAATGGGTGCTAGAATCATTAAGTGGAGGGTAATGGGGACATTGGTAATGGTAGATTACTTTTAATATCATGAGAAGAGTAGAAATTGAGGCCTGTGCTTCCTAAAGTAAACAATCACAAACACTTCTATCCATGAAGTATTCTTGTCCCAAAAATTATTAATTAGTAAAATAATCCTCAATCAATAAGGCTTCTATTTCTAATTCCAACTTTTATGAAATACAGAGGAAAGAGGAACATATTGAATACCAGATCCAATTACCCATATACATAATGGAAAAAATCTATAGACAAATGATCCAATTTCTTTAATAGAGAGCATAAAAAAATAAGAGGAGGAAAGAATATCCTAGATTAAAAAATACCTTAAGAGATTTATCAACTGATTGGACCTTGATTCCTGATTTGTACCAAAAAATTGAAAAAGACATTTTTCAGATAATTAAACATGGTATGGTTATTAGTGGTTATTAAGGAATTATAAATCTTGTTGGGTGTAATATTGTGATATGTTTTAAAAAGTTCTTTTTTGATAGAGATACATACTGAGGTATTCATGGGTAAAATGTTATGCTTTCTCAAATGTGCTTTAAAATGTCTTGGGAAAAAGGCAAAGGGATAGATAGAATAATGTTAATAATTGTTGGAGATGGTTGGCTGCTATGTACATAAGAGTTAATGTGACAATTCTTTTTACTTTTTTTAATATCTGAAAATTTCCATAGTAAGTTAAAATATATAACATTCAGCATTTTCAATTTGCATATTATGTGAAAGGATCAGAAATATATTTTAGATAGAAAAGAATAGGCCATCAGAAATATAACATCTTCCACAGTCCATTTTAGCCCTAATGTCATAGCAAAACTTTTTCAGTTAAAGAACTAAAATATTTTAATTGAGGAATTATCATGAAATTATTTTGTTAATTAACAATGCAAAGGAAATGAAATGGATTGAGCATTTTTAAAACATAAATTTAATCATAGCTCTTATGATTTAATGGAGTTGTATATAAGACATCTGGACAAAATTATGCAGTGGTGCTTGATGTTAATATGATAAATGAGAAATCAATTTTATTTTTCAGGAAGAGCCACAGATTATTGGTGGTCAGCTAGAATTTATGGTCTTTGTATATACTTATTTGAATAGGTTTCTATATTCTTCTGTTTATATTCTTCTTCAGAACATGAATAATCCCTACCCCCACACATTTATTTGATGTTTAAATATACATCCATGGGAGGAGTGGATATAATAAATATAAATGCTGCCCTATAGTTGAAATAGTCTCTCCTTGAAACACAGGAAAAGATTTTCTTCCCTCACTGCAATGTCTTGCAAACTCTTCTTTTTCAAAGAAAAGTCAAAGTCAGATGGAGGCTGTAAGATTTGGAATTTCTGTAATAGGAATGCCTTTGTTTCAGTTTAGTAGGCTGACCAGTACACATGGCTTCATCCATTTTAGGAGGTGGCCCCTCATTACATAAATGGCAGAAGAGCTTTAAGAAGCAGTTACTGATGATCTATGGAACTGTTTATGTAGTTGTGTTATGTATGACCTATTTCAGCAAACACTGGTGGCCCATAAATAGATAATATTAATACTATTTAACAAATTTTTTTTGGCAGTACAAGCATAATAGTCCATGTATGGTTGGCTCCTTGGCCCCTGCACTTCCATTTCTCCATTTCTGTTGTTCCTGGAGAGGGCCTGAAGTTAGCATAGTGCCACAGGTCTCACAGTAGCAGGAATGTGCATAGTGTGAGCCAGCCGGTCCGTTAGCCTGCAAAACAATTGTGACTGATTAGTAGGGGCTGTCTGAAGCCCAATTTTGAGAACTCACATTTAGATTCACTAAAAAAGAGTGACATGATTAATGATTGTTCTGAGTGGTAGCACACGCAGTATATTTTTGCCTTCCCTGGTTTATAGCTTTTTCTCTGTTTCCAGGTACCTTCAACACCTTCATGATTTCATGATGGCACATATGATCTGTGACCACAGATCACTGGGCTGGAATTGCAAAGCTGAATGAAGTTCATAAAGCCAACTCCAACAATGTCTTTTTTATTATTTTGATGAAATAATACTTCTCCATTAACTGCTACACATTGGAGAAAATTTTTTTTTCTAGTAGTGACTTGATTTGCTCCATTGTTTCAATTTTTTCTTTTTTACGTGTGTAAACTGCTGCTGATGTCCATGCATGCAGCTTGTTGCCATGGGAGAGGAATGGAACTCACTGGAAATAATAGGACTCAAAGAGATCATTCTGGATTTACTATGGTTGAGCCTTGCTCTAATCTAAACCAAATGTCTATGTATGCTCATGAATTGATCATTTGAAATCACCAAATTATATGACTATACCATTATACAATTATAGGGCTTGAAGAATTCTCAAAAGATGAAAAAAAACACTCAAAAAACGGTTAAATATTATATTGAGGAAGGGACGATTTTGTTGTAAAACTTTGCAAATCTTCCAAAATACTGAAGTTTTAAGAAACAACTTTCGGGTCATTGGGGAGAGATGGTGACTCCAATTTATTGAAAAAACATAATCAGTTTGATTGACATAAGATGCAACAGTTTTGGAGAATGAAGCTTGATAATAGGTTAATTAAGATAGAATTTGAGGCAAAACAATTTTATGTCTAATTGTGGCTCTGTGGTATATATCTGCTTTGCAAACACTTGGCTGGGTTGCAGTGAAGGATGTTTGTGATAGTTAAGAAAATGTGGCAACCAGATATATAACTAATAAGGTTTTGAGGGTGTTTCATGAATAAAAACATGCTTTAAATTACTTTCATTTTTAAAGTGTGTGGTGAAAAATGATATATCTTTTAAATTAACTGCATCAAAAAATAGTATATTAAGGGTGAACTGTAGGAGTTTTTCTGTTAAGTACTCCTCTCACAGCCTACCTAACTTTACTAGGTTGTGATATCACCTTATTAAATAATGTTTATTTTCAGTAGGATGTATAAAAAGCCATATACATTATTTTTGGACGATTTCTCTTATTTTGGGTAAATATGAAGGGACTTCTCTAAGTAGTTGGAGTATAATCTCCACTTTTTAAATCTTTTATAGAACATAGTATGGCATTTCAATTTTAGTCATCTCCAAATTATAGTTACCTTGGGGAATTTAAATAGTTAAAAACAATAGGAAATAATTCTTTACTATTTTTTTTATTTTTGAACTATGGCAAAAGTCAACTCATTATTGATCATCTAAAGTAACCCCAAGGCATCTACAGTGCCTTCTGTTTCTAACTAAAGCTATATTTTATACATCAAAGATTTTAAGGAGGGCTTGAGTTAACTCCCCAAAGCTAAAATTTCTTGGTTTCACAGAATAATTATTGTAGGCCTTACCCTAGAAGGCCAAGTGATGATGTAGTAGGTGAAAGAAGTTGGGAACCAATATTTTGAGTACTCATTCTATACCAGGAATTTCCAACATTATCTATTCCATATAATCTTTAAAATAACTCTATAAGAAGGACATTAGTACTCCTACTTTCTACTTTACATAAGTAGAAATCATGAGAGATTAAGTGACTTCTTGAAGATTATACAGCTACCAAGGAGGGGAGTTTAAGTTTAGCTCTGATTCCAAAACTATCTCTTCAACTCTACCCAGTTACTTGCATGCACATTGACACACTCACAGTCCCTTTCCCTCACTTCAGTTTTCTAAATAAAATACTGTTAGGTGAACCCCTCAGAGAACTGTCAGATAAGGTACTTTATGAAATGTGTATTCAGCTAAAGATATTTGATTTGGTCACAGACCATGTTATGAGGTTTTTACCATTCCCCAGTTTTCTTATGGCTGTTTTTTCCCTCTATTTTGATTTTAAACACTCTATTTCATACTTGCTCATCATTCTCCGGGCTTATCAAATTCTTGATAGTTTATATCAAACATTAGTTTAATTTTTAAACAAGAGTAAACATATTGACAGTCTTCCTCTCATCCTTCCTAGATGGGACAGAATGTTTCAGCTCATACTTAGGATTATTTTGAAGAAGATAACTACAATTTTATCTAATGAGAACAAAATAAAGACGTAGGAGGCAATAAAGGAATGTCTCTTTTAATGATTATCTCTCTTATCAACACCCAACTCCTGCACTATGTTGAATCATTTCTCAGTGTGTTAAGCGGTGCCATGCACCAAGTGATTGTTCAAGCCATTTGGAAAAGGAAGAAAGAGGTCAAGTGATTTCCAGTGGCTGCTTCATAAATAAGATGGTATCTAGAGTGATATTTCAAATTTTAGACTGCTCGAGTATTAGCAATTCATTTACAAATTTATCATAGTCTATTAAGGGGAAAAAGAACACTTTTTGCTTTAAAGACATTAATTCCTTTTTATAAATATAAGTGTCTAATATTATTTTAGTTTGTTTTTTAATACCCTTCATAGGAATTGGGTTAAGAAGGAATTTTCCTAGGATCTAGAAATACAGCTAAGGTGAATTCTAAATATCCAATGTAGTGCTTTGGTTTTCATGGGTCTGATTACTTACTAACCTACTAAGTCACCCTGAGACACTGATCATTTTTGTGGTTTCAAAAATCATTTCTTTACTATAAATGCAAACTACTACTATTACTTTACAAGTGAATTCCTTTGGCACCTCAAGGCTAATTAATTTCCCTATGCTTTTCAACTCTGGCGTCCTTGGTTGTCATTCACAAAGTTTCTATTTTCTCACATACTTTAAACTTTGCACTGCCCTGTCCTTCCTTTCTTCCTGGCACATCCTCTTCCTTTCCCAACCTTTTCCACTGTGACCTATGGAACTCTGCCCTAGTAAACAAATTTCCTTGAATCTTGCTTACCCGTTTACCCCAGAAAATCACTTTCAGGCTTTCTAAATATTTCTAGGATCAGGCCTACAATAATCAGTTAGCATGATAATTGGTGTCTCATCTGGACTTTTTCTGCTCCTAGTCAATGCAAAATACTGAATTTTAAGGTTTTTTTTTACAGCCTTGCATTAATAAAATAATTTCTCTAATTAGAGTCTCCATGGGCAACATAATAATTTCCACATTCCATGGCATGTGCCACACTTATCTTATCTCCCCTTAAATTCTCCCATTCACACACTGCATAGTAAAATCATTTCAGAAGTTACTCTTTTTCAAAGAAGCTGTCCTTTTCTGCCATTGTGTTTGCTAACATCATTTCTTTGCACTAGAATATAATTCTCCATCTTTCCTTACTTTTGAAACCCTAACATTATTTAAGACCCATTGAAAATTTCACCTTCTTCAAGAAACCTTCCCAGATACAACCAATTTGAACTGGAGATTTTTTTCCATTGTTCTTTTATTGTACTTTGTACTCTGGTACACTGTCTTATATTGTATTTGAAATGTGCCTGTATTTGTTTTCTCCCTGGTTGCAAGATTTTTAAGAGTAGGGACTCTCCCTAAGTCATTTTTGTACTCTTAAAATGATAGTTCAGAACTTGGATCACAGCAGGTATCCTAGCTAAGAATGTTTTGCTGGAAGGGAACAAAGAAGCACTGAAAAGGAAAAGCTCTCAACAAGAAGGTTATTGTAAGGATGATCAGTGATATCTAAATACAGGCACTGGAGTATGTACAAGACTCTTGGGAACTAGAAGTAGGGAGACATTAGAAACAGAATTTTGTTTTCATCTCTCTCTCTCCCTCAGGGGGGCATGGCCTATCTCATTTCTGGCTCATGTTCCCTCTGTCAGACCAGCTTCCTCTAAATCTGATGACACAATGCTCACACTGTTCTAAGACCATGCAGGACCTTAGGTCTTTCAGATTTTATCACCATCTAGCAACTTTCTCTGTAGTCTCTTAGTTACATTTTCCAAGAGGGGATTTTTGTTCCTATTTTTGAGCTGTGCCATAATTTACGGTACGTTACTGGGTAAACGAAGGGTTGGCTTATGCTAGTATATACTCTTGTCTAAATAGCTGTGAAAGGACAGGAAGAGTGGCAGCAAATGAGATACAAAACATAGCCATTAGTGACGCAGGGCCTGGTAGAGGGGCTGATTCTTCCAAAGATTCTAAAAAATGCTTAGCATAGTAGGTCTTCTATAAATATTTATTGAATTGAATTGATCTAAAATCTAATATGATTAAAATTTGATTCAACTCTTAACATCAATTAGTTTTTCTCCTCAAAGAGTATGCTTAGACTAAGTTACTTCATTAACTACTTATGTACTCTAAGCAAATTACACTATTTAATCATTTTCTATTTATAAAATCAATTTTTTCATACACAGTTTTGTGATTGCATGCTAAATACATTTAGGTTTGTGAACGAGAGTTCTTTAAAATGGTGCATAATTTGATTTATTTCTCATTTTCTCTTTTATTTTAATTCTATGGGACTTTTTATTTATTTTGATATATTTAAAGATACAAGTGGTTTTAGGTTACATGGATGAATTGGACAGTGGTGATACCTGGGTAATTTGATATTTTAAGGTCTTGATTTTTAAAATGTAATACTTTTTTTTCTAAAATATTTTTCTAAAGATTATTGCCAGATTGAAAAATATGAAAACAAAGAAGCTCTTTCTACTAGTTCCCATTAACTGAGTGTTGTTTACCTTATTGCTTTGTGCCTAGATTTAAAGTACTACAGGATTTCCGTATCCAGTTTTTCCAAAGCAATTGGGAAGGCTGGGTGAAATAATGTTTACCTGGAACATAGGTGGTATTCAACAAATGGCATTGTTTGCAAACGCATAGCTATTAGAGTAGTTTCCCTAAACTAGTTTCTTCACTTTTCTCTCTTGAGGCCCTTCTTCCATTCCAATATTTTCTAACTGATCTCTTTCTAAATCCTCCACTTAAGTTGTACTATCCTCTTTACTTTATCCTTCTAAGACATTCTGGTCTACTTTTGTGCTTTTGCTGTTAATTTTCTTCCCTGTCTTGAAATGTACTGCACTCTTCTTTTAACTTTACTAAATTCTACGCTTGTTCAAAGGCCAGGTTAAATCCTTCCATTTTTAGGAGAGGTAGTCCAGTATCGTGGAGCAAGTCTAGATTATCATGTCAGAGGATTTGGGTTTGAATACTTACCTAGGGGTTCTGTGACCCTGATCAAGTTGTATAATCTCACTTTACTTATCTGTGAAATGGGGATAAGAAATGTGTTACTATAAAATCTTTCACATGCACCCTCAGGAATATTTCCCTTTCTGATTTTTTCCCCTTAGTATGTACAGGTATATAATGGTACAGACCTTATATTTTTCCTTTCTTATCTTTATGGTGGTTCTGGCACTTATGAAAACTATGGCTCTATATTTCTAAAGAACATATTGAGAGAAAAATATTCTGCATTTTTAAAAGACTAGATTTTTAACAGCTGTAGTTAGCAACAACCAGATGACTGCTGTTTAGTCATTAGAGATGCTTGATTAAATTTCAGGACTTAGGAAATTGTTCCCATTCTGCAATCAAGTATCCTTAAGGTAGTCATGACCTCCCCAGAGAGGTATTATTCTGTTACAGGGCAAGTCCACCTTGGATAACTGCCGTGATCTTCTCTTTGAGTTTAGTTTGAGGAAAACACTGGGAGGAAAGAGACCAAAAGGAGCCTTTGTTCCCACTGTTGTAGCATGAATTATTTCCCTGGACAATTAGGATCTGAGTGTTGTCATTATAGAGATTAAAGGCTGCTATAACCCTCCTAGTGTAGGCATCAGCTGCCTCCAGGAGTAGTGAGGCAGACTGCTGAAGGTAGCGGTGTTTACAGGCTTCTAAGAGCTTCCAAGAGGGTAGAACTTGATTTGAGTAATAGCAACTGAAAAAAAAGACCATTTGGGCTGCAGGGTACACCACAAAAGTGCATGGGTTATCGTGGGTACAAAATCTTGATCTTTATCACAGCGTTGTTCTGTTATAGTTAATGGTTCTTTCATAGGAATAACTAGGTTTTTCCCCCCCTTTTTCTTATAGTTGGCTGTGTAGAATATTGATTGCTCTATATCCCATTTTCTTAAGGAGATCCTTAAGAAGGCTTCTAATATATGTGTCCTAATAAAAAATTTACTATCTTCTAGTGACTTCTTTATGTTGCAGCTGCGTGTCTCACTGGTGTGACTAGGAATCCACTGTATCACTTGCCTCTGGGCACCTCTTCTCTTTGGCTAACATGTATGAAAGGTATTTGCTGATTCCCTTTGATGTACCTAAAGAATTGATACCAGAGAAGACACTTCACAGTCATGGCATCCTTTACATATTTCTACCTCTGTGTTGCCTCAAGATTATAGTAAGTGAGTAAAAGGGAAGAAAAAACTGGCTCAGCAATCAGGCAGGGACTTCCCTGGACCCTCCCTCTCATTGTGTTTCCTCTTCCAGCTGTTATTTGAGACAACTTCTTGTTCCTGTGCATTCCTCTTCTCAGCTTGTAATAGTAGGTAGACAAAAGGTAGACCAAGGTATGAAACTATTTCTGCTTAAGATTTAGTTCAGCAAATATACAACCTCCCTAGAGATAAGCATTTTCAACTTTTGAACTCCAGAACATACAAGAACTGGAGGTAAAACTGCCACTGTGCTTAGTGCTAAAGACCTAGTGTGCATGTGGATTAGAATACCCTTCCTGCTGAGGCTGAATTCTGGAGTAGTTGGGTGGCCTTGATTGCTGCTGCAGCTTTGGCATGTTTACCATATTCAACCCAGTGCAGGTCCACAGTGCAGCGAGATCACTTAGAATGAGAATGAGGCAGTTGCTTGAATGCTGTACTTTTTATTTTTGGATTGCGAAAGTTTTTCTCTGTAACATACGGATGATTTTCTAGATATGTTTTGAGTGATAGCCTGTTAACTGACCCCAAATTTTCAATTCTAATGAATTCATATTCTCGAAAGATGTATTCTAAACAATGAAGTGAGAGAAAAATGTAAAAAAATAATTTCATAAAAATTATGACAAATGCTTTGGGCCAGAGAAAATATTTGGTAACTAGGATAGAAATATTTTTTTTTCTGGCTTCAATCCATGAGCATATAGTTAAGAAAATAAAATTAATTTCAGAGCCAACTTTTGAATTTAAAATTTAAAAGACATTTCCCTTCATACAAATTATAGCAAAATTTTGTATTAAGTGGTAGAATTTTTAAATGGCTTACCAGCCATTTAAATAGGACTCTGGATTAAAAGAAAAAAAAAAAGAAGAAAAAGATGGAGTTTGTTTAAAAGATAAACTTCTGGAACACCTCTATTTTGACTCCAGTGTAGTGAGTACCAAAGATGATCCTGATACACATAGTCCAGGGATTAATCTTTGAGAAAACTGGATTGAGAGCATATTATACACTTTAAAGCTACTCAGTGAATATTTGATTCATGTTATGCTAAGTTATTATAGTTATATAGCCCATGATTTCAATTATAGCTATGATAATGATAAATAATAGTAAAAAGCCCTTCAATAAATATTTATTGAGCACCTTCTATTTTCCAGATAGTGTTCTAGGTGTTAGGAATACAGTGGTGAAGAAAATAACAAGTCCTTGCCCCACAGGGTTTATATCCCATATGGGAGTGACAGAAAATAAACAAATCAGTATATAATATGTCAGATGCTGACAAGTGTTATATAGAAAAATAAAGTGAATGGAAATGGGGCATCACTCCATGATGATGAAGAGGAGTAGGAAAGGAAATGATATTTATTGAGTTCATTATATTTTTTAGGTGTTCTGTTTATTTTTTTCTTGTTAATACTCAGCACCAAAAGTGCATTATTCTTATTTTATTGATACTAAAACTAAGATTCATGAGGATTAAATGATTTGCCCAAGGTCTCAGAGATAGCAACTGTTTAGGCAAGAATCAAACCCAGGTCTTGTTGGCTCTGCTCTTCCATGAAGTTCTTCTTACCTTCCCTCTATCTGCTGAGTGAATATTTTTTATCAACACTATTCAATAAGTAAAGTATATTTCCATACACATATTATTTAATTTTTATAATATCCTAATGAAATAGATAGTACTATCAGAGTGATTTATAAAGGAGAAAACTGAGACTTAGAGAGATGAAATGATTTCCCCAAATTAGAAAGTGGTATGTCTACAAGTCTTTGACTCCAAATCCTTGTCTATAAGTCAGAGGCGATACACCTTTGTATTTAGGAAAATGGTTTCTCAAGCTGAAAGGCTGGAATTTGAATCCTACTTCCAACTATTTGGATTTGACTTAGGGATTTTAGTAGGTATTTGACTTAGGGATTTTAAATACTATAAGCCTCAGTTTTCTTCTCTGCAAATTTGGGGTATTAATAATATTAACTTATTGTGAGGATTAAATAAGTAAACACATCTAAAGCACTTAGGACAGTTCCTGGCACATAGTCAGTGCTATAAAAAAGTTAGATGTTAATATAATATTGAGGAGATGAAAGTAACTTATAATTAAAAGTCATATGTGCTTCCATATAATTAAGTGTTAAATGCTGTGGTTTGGCAATAAGTACAGCAGAAGTTCAGAGAATAGGGATGTCTTACACATGCATATGACCTTCTAGTTCCCACAAATATGTTAAAGCTTTTCAAAGCCTACTATGGATAGCTCCTTCCCAGCTTTTCCTTTTAAGTTTTTTTGGTTAAAGATGATTGTTTGCCCCAAATATTTTTTGCAAAATTAATTAATTTTTAAATGAGACAAATACAAATAGTATACATATTTATGGTATACAGCATGGCGTTTTTAAAAATATGTATACATTGTGGAATGACTAAAACTAGTTAACTTATGCATTACCTCACATACTTATTATTTTGTGTATGGTAAGAATACTTAAAATCTACTTTCTTAGCAATTTCCAAGCATATAATACATTGTTATTAACTATAGTCGCCACATTATACAATTAATCTCTTGAACTTATTCCTGACTGAAATTTTTTGACCAACATCTCCTCAATCTCTACACCATTACTCCCAGTCTGCACCCCTAGTAACCACCATTCTACTCTTCTCTTCTATGAATTCAGCTTTTTGGAATTTCACATATAAGTGAAATTATTTGTCTTTCTATGCAAGCTTATTTCACTGAACATAATATCTTCTAGGTTAGTCCATGTTGTCACAAATGACAGTATTTCTTTCTTTTTAAAGGCTGAATAGTATTCCATTGTGGATATTTGAAATGTGTGGATACACATTTTCTTTATTTTTTCATCTGCTGATAGATACTTAGGTTGATTTTATATATTGGCTATTATAATTAATGCTTCAATGAACATGGGAGTGCAGATATCTCTTTGACATACTGATTTTTACTTTATTTGGATATATACCCAGTAGGATATATATCTAGTAGGATTGCTGGATCATAGGGTAGTTCTATTTTTAGTTTTTTGAGGAATCTGTATACTGTTTTCTACAGTGGCTGTCCTAATTTACATTCCCATCAACAGTGTACAGGGATTCTCTTTTCTCTAGATGCTCTCCAGCACTTGTTATTTTTCAATTTTTTTTTTATAATAAGTATTCTAATGTGTGTGAGGTGATATCTCATTGTGGTATTAAGCTGCAAGTCCACCCCAGTGAACCCAGGCTCCAGGCCCAATCCCATGGATCCAGGTGACTAGCTTGCCCACTTCTTGACCCAGGTACCAGGCCAGCCTGCCTGAGCAGCATTCAACATGCCATGGATGGATCACTGTGCTTTAGAAAGGGCCTACAGAGTTTTTTGTGTGTGCTAGCAGGAAACATGACAAAGAATTCAAATCAATCATCAAAGAATTTAAAACAATCAACAAGAGAATACAGATTGGTAGCTAAATAAAATCAGAAAAACAATACATGAACAAAATGAGAATGTGAACAGAGTTAGAAACCATAAAAAAGAACCAAACAGAAGTCTGGAGCTAAAGAACACAATGATTGAACAGAAAAACTCCATAGAGTGCTTCAACAGTAAATATCATCAAACAGAAGAATCAGTGAATTCAAAGACAGGTCATATGAAATTATTCAATCAGAGGAACAAAAAGAAAAAAGAATGGAAAAGAGTGAAGAAAGCCTATGGAAGTTATGAGACACCACGAAGCCCCAACTCCTATCCAGTGTGTAATGTTAAATAATTATCTCTGCTTATTTTTTAACAAATGCTTAAGAGAAAAAGGCTGTTTGCAAAAGATGAGCTCTGAGTCAGGTCAAATAAACCCACTAGTGAAATCTTTAGGGATCCACTAGATAAATCAAATAATGCTCATTTTCTGAGAATGAGACTTTGAAAGATATAATAAATTCTGCTGCTTTCCATTGGCTATCAGAGTGCTTTTGTTGTTGTTGTTGTTTACCCTAATTGTGTGCTATTGGTTTTTAAGGCTGTTGTAGAGCTGGGGATGGAGAGGTGGATATAGGGCAAGTTAAATTGTCACAAAGGTCTTTGTCCTTACTGAGATTCAACAATTTCTCTTTTTCCAGTGAGCATAACCTGGATTGCTACAAACCTTCAGTTAAATTTTCAGAGTTCTGAAAAAGTTGATTTTGATAATTATTTTTCAGTATTTTCATTGCTTGGATGGAAAAGAGGATTTTAGGAGATTGTTACTCCACCATTTTCACTGACTTAATGGTATTATTTAATTAAATAACATAAGTGCAATAATGCTATAAAAGTAAACAACAGACTTTGGGTAAACATGTGATTCAATTGATGGGAGCATATGTGCACATAGTTGTGTGAGAGTCTTGTAGACTCTGAGTGTTCAACATGTCATGTTGCACTTTAGAAAGCAGCTAGAGAGTTTTGTGTGTGCTTAAATGGATGGGCAACAAGAAAGCATTTATTGTACACATTTGGAAAAAACTAAACTGTTATACTGTGGATCTACTTTCTAAGCAAAAATATTTTTTTGACTTTTTAAAACCATTCTTAAATTGGAGATCAGCCTGTTATATTCTATAATAATAGCTTTACAAGAGGACATAATATTTTGGGTTCTGTATGCTTAAAGTAGGGAAGAGTTGCAAGGCAGATCATTTGTAACAGACTGAGCTTAGAAAGGTGAGGAGCCCTTTAAAAACACGGGGAATGTCACCTTTGTAAAAAATCAATTGACTATATATAGAAAAGTTTATTTCTAGACTCTTAATTTTGCTCCATTGATTTCTGTATATCCATCCTTATGCCAGAATCACACTGTCTTGATGACTGTAACTTTACAATAAGTTTTGAAATTGGAAAGTAGAAGATGTTTAACTTTGTTCTTCTTTTTCAAAATTGTTTTGGTTATTCTAGTTTTGCATTGCCATATAAATGTTAGGATCTGATTGTCAACTGCTACAAAAAAGTCTGCTGGAATTGTGATAGAGAGTATCTCTCAAGTTGCTTATTTATTTATTTATTTATTTATTTATTTTTTTGAGACAGAGTCTCACTTTGTTGCCCAGGCTAGAGTGAGTGCCATGGCGTCAGCCTCACTCACAGCAACCTCAATCTCCTGGGCTCAAGTGATCCTCCTGCCTCAGCCTCCCGAGTAGCTGGGACTACAGGCATGTGCCACCATGCCCGGCTAATTTTTTGTATATGTATTTTTAGTTGGTCAATTAATTTCTTTCTATTTTTGGTAGAGACGGGGTCTCGCTCAGGCTGGTTTCGAACTCCTGACCTTGAGCAATCCGCCCACCTCGGCCTCCCAAAGTGCTAGGATTACAGGCGTGAGCCACTGCGCCTAGCCTTCTCAAGTTGTTTAGATCTTAATTTTTTTATCAGCAAAGTTTTGTAACTTTCTGTGTACAACTATTATCATTTCTCTTGCCTTATTTGTTCCTTTTGATAAAAATGTGTTCCTTTTGAATAAAAGTCTTTTATTCCTTTTGATGATATTATAAATGGAATTATATTCTTAATTTTACTTTTAGATTGTTTACTGCTCATGTATATAGCTCAATAGATCACTTTTATTTTGATGCCTACCAAAGAAATTTATGTGACAGCAGGATCCTAGCTGATTTAAAGTGCTGCTATAAATTCTTAAGGTGATAATAAACCTCTCATGTATAAAATCATATCTTATTCATCAGAATATACCTGAAACCCTTAGTATAGGTCTTACACACAATGGGAGCTTATCATATTATTATTGAATAAACACATGGATTTTGGAACATTATTTTTTCAGTTTAAAACAACTGCTTCATGTTAGTCAGTTACCTTGATGGAATCTTGATCTAGATAGGTGAGTAAAAATTCATTATAAGCTCTTATCTAGTTGGGAGTTAAAAGTTTTATCATTGATGGAAACTAAAATTTTATGAAATTATGGATTAGTATTACCGATTTTGTGAAAATGTATTTGCTTTAATAAAACATACACTCTAAAATACTTTACAGAAGGTAATAGTTCAATCAAGAATATACTTGTTGGTTTAAAACACTTCAGGAATTCTTAGCTTCTAGGTTATAAACTTAGAGGTGTTGCCAAAAGAAAATTTTGTGTGTCGGTTAGTTAGCACACCAACATAGAAGTTCCTGAGTTCCTGCTACTGTTTTCACTTACCTCTACATCCATTATATAGAGTTTTGGGGCACTTCTTAAACATTAAGGAGGAGTAAACTTTGAACTATCATACTGGATGGCTTTGTGCAAATGTTTACCTCTGTGTACAAGAAAGATTTTCCTCATAAAGTGAAGCTTAACAACATTTGTAGGATGCATTGAGGAAATTTTTCCATAGGTTCAATAGTGGATATTATGAGAGGATAATCACTTGTAGACTAAGTATATGTGACAGAGCCCGTAAGAAGAATGTCAGTTGTAATTTCCATCGGTAATAATCGTGTCCTTCATTTTTAATTTTTAATGAAGTATTGTATTATTAATATTTGCATTAAAATAAGCAGGATAGTTTGTACTTCCTACTTTGTATTTTCAGCTTCTTCCATGATCTTATGAAGATACTTGTATAGCGACCAGAGTTCTCACCAATATGTATTATAATGAAATCTGAAAGATAAGCAGCAATAACCTGACCCTTTTGGAGGCTAAATATCTGATGCCTCCCATTCAAGGACAATGGGGAGGGCCCTTGTTGATAGAACAGATTGAATTAGGACATGAAAGTGGGATAGCTCACTCATTCTGGTCTCCAGTCGTGGTGGGAGGTAGCCTCTTGAGGTACTAGCCAATTGAGCTATGGCCCATGCCATGGTCTGTGAAATTCATGAAGTTGTCACTAGTCACTTGGGTCAGAGGAAAATGTGGATTTTAGCTTCGGTATATATGAAAAAATGTGCAGAGAATAGACGTTGAAGTGCCTTCTCTGGAGAATATCTAGAAGTCTGATTGCTTTCCCTACAGTGATATTGTCATTTATGGTAATTTGTAAATCTAAACCTATTTATACATTTTGATATTTGGTAATGCTTTAAAATTTTTAATAACTCTCAAAAAATCAAAAGTGCATTAAAAATGACAAATTAAGAGGTGCATTTTCTGATTTGCATGGGTAACTTACAAAATATTTGTGGACATTTACCACAAATGGGTGGAGGCTCATGTATAGTGATATAACCGGCAATGTGAAAATTTGAAGGCATTAAAAACAAAGAAATATTGGCATCTATCTCAAAAATTAATAGTTCCTTTAAGAAGATTATTTCTAAAGACCACAATTTAATAGATAAGTCTGTAGAATGTGTCATGTGCCTATATTGGCCACCCTAGAAAGCACAATATTTTATTAAGTATCAAATAATTGCTCTTCTAAGTTAGTTTTGCTCCTTTTTGATTCTGTTTTCTTGTATACCTATGAAATAATACTGATTGTTTAGGTCTCAGCTCCAAATACAGAACTTTGTAATTAGTTCAAGGATAACAATTGTTTTATATCCTGCCATCAGATACTTCAAAGAGAAAATTGTTTAGTACTATAATGGTTTGATATTTTTATCCAATCCACAAAAGTTAAAGAAGAACTTCAGAAGTTCATTTTGTCAAAGGTGAAGTGATACAAATGTTATTGTAAATTCAGTTAAAATATTCAACACTGTTGATAAAATCATTTTTTCCTCATGGCAGTGTATATACATATTTTGGTAGAATACAGGGTCGTGGTAAAAGTAATGTTCTCATAAAATTAAAACTTGGGCTTTGAAATTGTGTTATAATATTCTATACCATAGAAGCTGAAATTCTACCAATCAAAGAAGAGGCTGTAGTTATAAATATTTACAAAACTTTAAAACATAAACAGGAAACTATAAATTTTTGTGATGTAGCTAAATTGAATTTTATAAAAGTATTTTCACATGATTGTATATGTATATTTTTTTTCTTTTTTCTGTTTATTATCAAATGAATTTCAGGAATGTTTAAATCTTTGAAAAATTTTTTTGTAAACCATCTTAAGTTTGACTGTAATGATAGATTTTATCTAAATAAGTTCTGAATTTAAATTGCATTTTTGTCAAATTAAGTTGAAAATTTTAATCAATGTGGATAATGAACATAGTTTACAAAATGTCAGCATTTGAAGCTTTAAAAAATTTACCATTATTGCAAAACCTTATGACATTGGACTTTTTCCAGTGACAGAACTGAATAAATTAACTTATTATCTCAAATGCAGTATAAGATTTAAATTTGAAATTCTATAGCTGCATATTGAAATATCTTGACTTGTGAGAAGAATCTTTTAATGGAATTTCTATTTTTAATTAGATAAATTTATATTCTGTGCCAGAATGGAATGAAACTGAGAAGGACTATGATTTTGCATTATCGAAGTCTGGCAAAGCATTCAAAAGAATCATAAAGATAGATGACTTACTTGATGAGATTTATCTTGTAAAAATATTTGTTAAAGAAAAGTACTTTGGAAATCACTTTTGAGGCAAAAGATAGTACCTGTGAAAATATTTGGATTGAAATAATCACACATCGAACACAGGAATTATCATTGATACTATTCCCTGGTTAGCAGAAATTGTACTGAGTTTATCAAGCACCTCAGCACCTGCACAGAGAATTTTTAATTCTTTAGAAAAATACCAGGACATGGTATTAGAAACAAATATTATTTTAAAAAACTGATTAAAAAAGATAATTTCCCCACTTTTGTTATTTGTTAATGTTCAGATATTTAATGTAAGTTTTAAAAATTATTTATTTATTTATTTTGGAGATGGGGTCTCACTATGTTGCCCAGTCTAGCCTTGGACTCCTAGGCTACAAGGATCCTTTCTCCTCAGTCTCCCCAGTGCCACTACACCTGGCTAACATGAGTTTTAAAAAAATTTTGTTTAGTGCACATGAATATGTGTTATTTTTACTTTTTTTTGAAAATTTTCCTTTTGAAAACAGTATCCAGACAGTACTATTTAAAGGACTATATAAAGGACTATTTCAATAGTGTAACAATATAATGTAAATAAATGGTTGATCAATAATATTTCAAAAAGCCATGTAATTTAATTATTTTTAATGCCCTATTTCCCTTAAAGGATTCCAGTTTGGACGGTTAATTATATGGTATATGTATAAGGGATGTGATAACAAAAGATATACATCTTGAGATTCATCCTGGATCAACTGTACTCAGCACCCAAGTGGCTTCTGCTGGTTCCATGCCTGACCTGGTCACCTTTGCTTGCTTCCCATTCTTTCCTG
Organism: Microcebus murinus; assembly: GCF_040939455.1. Lineage (NCBI taxonomy): Eukaryota > Metazoa > Chordata > Mammalia > Primates > Cheirogaleidae > Microcebus > Microcebus murinus. The sequence goes on along the minus strand of NC_134111.1, from coordinate 69,562,033 downwards.
CCCTATTTCCACCCTTGACTTTTGGGTCTCGGAAATTCTAATTACTGCTACATCTCTTGACTAATGGCTATGCAGAGGAAGTAATATGACTTTTTTCTTTTGACCTTGTAAACCTTGCTTGACAATTCCTCCCTCAGAAGTCCCCGTTGGCTTAGCCTGATGTTCAAGAGTTCTTTCCGAGTGTGACCTGGTTCCGCCCCTTTGAGTTTTGTATTGGGCAGTGCTGTTGATTGCTTGTCTTTAGTTTTCATCCTTCTCACATTTTAAATTTGTTCAAGTTTTATTTTTCTCCCCCAAGAAAATATATCATGAAAATGTTTTAAATATTTCAAAGCTTCTCCCCTTAGTGACAAAGTTTAATCCACTTATGCTTTACTCTGAATAATCTAAAACATAACCTGGTATTCAGATCAATTTGTTTGCATTTTAATTTGTAATTTCTTTTTATTCATGAAATTTGTTTCTCTTATTTTTCTGACCATCCTCATTCTAGGAAAAACTCTTTATATAGACAACTATTTGTTGGATTCAGCGAAGGCCCCAGTTGTATCAGAAATGTAATTAACTTGAGTTTGTCATCCTTCTGGAATACCAGGGAGGTTTCTATCTATTTGGGTATTCTGCTAAAAATATTGCCAGCTGCAATTATGATAAGATTCACCCATGAAAATTAATTTCTGTTTCTGATTATTCCCACAATTAATAATACTAGCTGTAAAAATTGTGCCTTCCATGTTGATAATATTCAGCTACTAATTTTGTAAAAAAAAAACTAATTATAATGTTCAAAAAATTTTAAAGTATATTCCTTGTGTTACTTTAATCCTTATAAATATGATATGAATACCTCCTATAAAAGAATAGCTTTTCTGTTACCTATATTATGTAAAATACTGTTGATGGCACCTCATCACAGGAAATAACACTTTTCACTCAAAAAATTGATCAAGGAAAATTTTTTCACACTGTTTGGATTAGCTACATTTTTCTGTTGTAACTGATGGTAATACCCAAGAAGTATACTAACAGAATTTACCAAAATTCCAGGCTGTGTGCCTGTGACTTGGTATATTTAAACCATGGTAATGTCATCTCTTTTGTGGGCACTGGAGAGATGAGGGAGGGTGCCATATGGGAAAGATTTATATGCCATTTTGGGTTTTGATATTTTTATATTGGTAGTGTCTAAGATGAATTATTCTTTTTTCATCTAGCTGTCTGTTGACATGACAGTCTCTTAGGAGAGAGGATGGAGATAATGGTTTCTATTGCTAGAGCACAGGTTTCTCCTGTGGCTTGAGGCCCTTGAATGTCGTATTTGAAACTATCCTTACAATGGTACTAATAGCAAATAAAGTTGTGTAAACTGTGTGTGCTATGCAAACTGAACACAAAAAGCTTTAACTTGCTTGTTGCAAAGGCGCTGGAGAATAGAATCACTTTAAATATTTTACTCACTAAAGTTGGTAGCATTTGTGTGCGGGCTAGCAATTCCTGTTGCATCTGGATCCTTATGTATAATTCAAGAATAAGCTTGTTGGGGCTGGGCGCAGGGGCTCATACTTGTAATCCTAGCACTCTGGGAGGCCGAGGTGGGAGGATCATTTGATCTCAGGAGTTCGAGACCCTGTCTCTGTTACAAATAGAAAGAAATTAGCTAGGAAAAAAAAATTAGCCAGGCATGGTGGTTTATGCCTGTAGCATAATAGTCCCAGCTATTCCAGAGGCTGAAGCAGAAGGATTGCTTGAGCCCAGGAGTTTGAGGTTGCTGTGAGCTAGGCTGACACCATAGGACTCTAGCCCGGGCAACGGAGTGAGACTCTGTCTCAAAAAAGAAAAAAAAAAAGAATAAGTCTCTTAGACGTCCAAGGTGGAGAAAAGCAACCCATTGGTTAGTGCACTTATTTTGGGTTTGTTCAAATAAAAAACTGTTTAAGGGGTGCTTTATAAACATTTGTTATGGTATCTAGTTGTTACTGTTGTCAAATCTATTGTTAAATGGGCCTTAAGTGCTTTTGAGCATCCATCATCCTGCAGGTTCATATATCAGATGATTCTACATCAAAGGAAAACTCAAGTAAGTTGACTAGACACAGTGGACTTTTGTGAGACTGACACTCAAAACCAATATGGTGGTGTACACTCTAAAATATGATGATTTGCTTATCTTTTGTGTGATCATCTTGTTGCCTCAGGATGAAGAAACACTGAAAGAAGGTCTGGAAAAATAATTCCTTTTTTTTTTTTTTAAAGCTTAGAGCAACACTTCTCTAGGAGATTTGAAAGCTGAATGTTGGGCTTCATCACAGTTGAGTCCTATCAACTGAAGCTGATGGTATATAGCCTTTGAAACTGGCTTCTTTCACTACCACACTTTGTTATTCGTTCACCTGTTGAAGGATATTTTTCCCCTTTCTGCTCCCCCACCCCCAGTTTTTGGAGGTTATGAATAAAGCTGCTATAAATATTCATGTACAGGTTTTTGTATGAAATAAGTTTTTATTTCCTGTATGAAATAAGTGAGATTGCTGGGTCATATAATAATTGTATATTTAATTTTTTAAGAAACTGTCAAATAGTTTTCCAAAATATCTGTACCATTTTGCCCACCCCAGCACCTCCTTGTAATGTTAGGGGTTCCACTTGCTCAGCATCCTTGCTAGCACTTTGTTTTTTGAATTTTAGTCACTCTAATTGGTTTGCAGTGACATATCCTAATGGTTTTAATGTGCATTTTCCTAAAGAATAATTATGTTGAATATATTATGTACATATTTGCCATTTGTATATTTACTTTAGTGAAGTATTGGTTTAAATGTTTTGCATAATTTCTAAAAACTGGGATGTTTCTTATTACTGAATTTTGAGAGTTTTTACAAAAATATAGATTCTGGATACAAGTCCTGTGAGAATTGAGACTTGTTTTAAAAAATTGTTTTACAGGTACTATATATTTATTTGATTCTTTGCAAATTTGATTTATTTGCAAATTTGATTTGATTTACTTGCAAATTTTCAAATACTTAACTCACATAAACATAAGAAACGCCTCCTTTTTAGTAATTAAAATCCCTGACTTTTTTCCTTCAGTTAACTACTTGGCCTATGACTTTCTTATTGGCCTATGTTCCCTCATCTGGCAAGTCAATAGATTTGGATTTAACAACCACAGCAAAAAAATCTGGTGTCTTTATTATTTATTGTTTGACAGTATGAATCCTGATTCTGATACCTCCTAATTAGAATGCCTTGAACATATTGCTTAATCTCCCAGAGTCTCAATTTACCTCACTATAAAATAAAGATGTGACTTAGAATTTTACTGAAGATAAAATAATGCAACATGTATAAAATGCTCGTTTAGAGCCTGGTATATATTGGAAGTTTAATCTCTCTCTCTCCTGTATTGATAATATTTAGTTTTGGCTGCTTTCATATACTTTAAGCATATATTTAATCTTGTACATTAATGAATGCATAGGGGATAAAGATTAGAAAGGTAGTTAATCTGACAAAAAAATCAGATTTTCAATAATAGTGATATTTTAGATTTCTAGTATTCTCTGCCAGATATTGTAGTTTTGTGACTAGCTGTTTAGGAAGTGGGGAAATTGGTCTGTCAATTTATTATGGACAATTGCATAATGTACTTTCTTAGTAAACTCAATTAGAGTTACAGCTCTGAATGGGAAGAAGCCAAAAATAGTGATTAGAGCTCATAAAAGCATTAGCAGTCCAATAATTGTATAATGAGGAGCAAGTAAATACTTCCACAATCATGGAAGAAATGTAAAGTGCTTAGTTAAATAGTTATTTTTATTTGGTGTTAATCAAGACTATTTTTTTGTGGCAGTAATTGTTAATTGTGATTTTATTTATCCTAAATAACTAAATTATTTATATTTTCCCACTATAAATGTAAAGTCTCTAAAGAATAAATTTTTGTCTCTTAAAAGTATTATTTTTTAAAGTAAGCATAAAATTTTTCTTTGAAAAATACTGTAAAGATGGACAAACTTTATAAAAATAGTGAATCCCTTCAAGGGAAAAAGTCTCTGGTAGGCCAATTCTAAGATTCATTCTTGGTAGGGTCTTTTTTGACAAAAAGAAAGCAATTGAGAAAGAGAAGGCAAGAAAGACAGAGTATTAATTATTGTTAGGTTATACCCGTGGTTTCTAAACTATGCTATACATTGGGCTTACCTGGGGGAGGAGCTTTAAAAAATATTGGATATTGATGTCTAGATTTTATCCCCATACATTCTAATTTAATTGGTATGGATTTTGATCTGGACATTGAAAATTAAAAAATCTCCCTGGATAATTCCAATGTGCAGTAAAATTTGGGAGCCACTGGATTAGCTATAAATGAAAAAAAAGTCTGGTTAAAGGTCACTCTTGACAGACAGATGTGTGGGAAGGAAATAGTGTCCCATAACAAGATTTTAATTAAACTTCATAAAAAATTTGCTTAAGCATTTTGCCAGAAATGTTAATTTCTTCCCCAAAGGAGAAAAAGATTGGCTTTTGTACCAGGTTTGAGATAGTTTTCCCTTTACAGAGGAAATTGCCTTGGAGTAGGAGTTGAAAAACTTCATTCTTGACCTGTCTCTAGGTCTTACTGCCTCACTCACTAGCTGAGCTATACTGGAAAATTCTTAACCTCACTAGCCTCCAGTTTACTTATCAGTAAATGATAATAGAAGACTAGATAAATTGCATAATGTTTTTTATAAATCTATAGCTTCATTAAGACAAAAGCTGACAGTGTGGTATGAAGTTTACATTTAAACAAAGTTTTCACAGAAATCTAACACATGCCAAAAAATATTTTATAATATAGCTCTAGTTGCAAGCCTACATGATGTCAGGAACTGATGGATCTTGTGATTCAAGACAGAGCATTTTGGGTATCATTTAATTCCTAGGATTTAAAAAAAATATTTTTTTGTTTGTTGTGTTTTAAAGTGAACCATTGTCCCAGTATGAAAGTTTAATCTTCTGAGACTAAGGCTTTTGAAATCATTCAACTCTTGAACTAATTCAATGAAACTTGTGCTGTCAGTGGCTGAACCCTGCCACCAAAGGTTTCAGAGTGCAAAGTTCAAAAAAACAGAGAGGCTCCAAGAGTCCTCCGACCTAAGAGCAGGGGCACTTGTCTTCCCTACTCTCCCATCTCCTGTACCCTCTCTTCCCCTTCCCCAACACCTTAGTCAGTGGCTTGGATAGACAAGCTGACATTTATAACTTCATAATTGGAAAAGAAAGGGTCCTCTTGTCTAATTTCAGGAATTGGGAGCTCTAAGACAGAATGATCTGCCAGTGTGTGTGGTCTCCAGTAAAATACTTTCCCTCCTCAATCAATTTCCATCTCCAACATGGCAGCTTTGGTAACTATGAGCTGGCTTGGTCCTTTGTGGGGAACAACATTAAGCTCAGGCATGGAGCACCTTAGCTTATAGCTTCCAGTCAATCACAGCTTTTCAACAGTCTCTCCAAGTTCTCACTTATGGTGCCAGCTACATTTTTTGAAAAAGTAAAGTATTATGGATGTAGAAGCAAATCATTCATTGTCTGTTCTTTCCATTATTTCACAATTACCCCAATCAGACCCCAAATTTAGCCAAAATGATCCTACTTATCTCCCTTCTTCCCCGCCCCATCTCTCCCACCCTCAAATAATACAACAGTAATATCCCAAACTTTTACACAAGCTACACTGTAAAAATGCAGAGTTAACACTATTGGGAAGAAGGCTGTGGGTTGTGAAGATGCTCTTTGAAGATCTAAGGTATCTCTTTGCTCTCCCACACACCCAATTATGCAAGTTTTGTCCTTCATAGAAGGCCCTTTGCTTTTATCAGCAAAGTGCACAATGGGTTGTCTTGAAACACTTATCGCCCTTCCCCTCCACTGGGCTGGGTGGCCAAATTATACAGCTTGAATGGCTTTAAAGCACTTGGGCTGCTACAGGGCACAGAAACTATACTGGCTCTTCAAAGGACATCTTTTCAAGCCACCTCTATGGTGTCAAGACAAGTAGAACTCCTTCTCTCCCCACAGTCAGATGTGACAGGGGCAGGTACTCAGGAGAGTTAATTCTTGTCATGTTTTTTTTTTTTTTTTGTCATCATCCTCAGAGGGGAAGAAATGTCACACCAGCCTTCCCTCACAGAAGGTCATGACAATTTGTGGGCACCTGACATTGGCTTCCTTGGCAGGAACCAGCTCCACCAGCGTTTTTCCGTTTCATCAGGAACATGAGCTCCCCACTAGGGTCTGTAGCTCCAATAATCCGCTCCAGCTCCAAACCCTCATGGCTTTTCTGACTCTTCTTTCTTCTTTTTTGGTTTGCTCTGCTGTCCCCTATCTTCAGAATCAGAGTCAGCTTTGTGCTTGCCTCCCTCTGACTGATCTGTCTCATGTGCTGTTTCCTGGGACTGTAGAAGTTCAGCAACGGGGTCGGGGCAACCTGGGTTTTCTCCTGGCTCCCAGCTGTTGTTCTCATCTAAGGAACTCTTCTAGGGATGGGGAACCTGCGGCCTTCTGATTTCAAGATTGTTCTTTTTATAAGCACCAAAGGAGGCAAGAAAAGCTTTATCTTTCTCTGCTGCACTTCTTTTAATAAAAGGATTTGTTTTGTAAAATTTGGATTCAGTCAAAAGGCCGCACTAAAAGATGGAGAAGGCTATATGTGGCCTTAAAGCTGCCCCCCAAACCCAGAGGAATTGGGTCCTTGCTACTGGCAAGTCACATCGGCTAGTCAGGGGAGTGGTGCCTGGGAAAGCAACAAACTGGGCCTCCACCGTGGGCCCCAACCGCAGGTCCCCCAGCCCGTGGCCCCCCATCTTGCATAATATTTTCTGGCTCCAAAATTCTGTAATTTTATAAAGAAACAAAACAATGACATTATTAAATGAATAGGATAAAAAGTGGAAAAAAACATGAAGTGGTAAATTTTATTAAATAAATATGTTTGATATATATTATCTCTAATATGTAGCAATTATCTTTATATATATTATCTTTAACATATATACAGCATGTAAGTGGAACAAGCTGAGCCACCTGGGTGCTGCTGGCAGCGGAGTTGGATTTAAAACACACAAGCAGGGAGGGCGGAGCAAGATGGCTGAGGAGAGAGCTCCCGCCATAGCCCCTCCTCACGAACACCAAATTCAACGCCTATCCACACAAGCAAGCACCTTCAGAAGAACCAAAAATCAGGTGAGGGATCACACTATCTGGTTTTAACATTATATCAAGGACAGCGGCAGGGAGGAGGGCGGAAAAGACAGCCTTGCGTTGTCCCCGCCCCCTCCCCACACCGCGCCCCTCCCCCCACTATGGCGGCGCTCCAGGTGTGCCCAGGGGAGGGAGAGTGAGGTGATTGTGGGACTTTGCCTTGGAACTCAGGACTGCCTGCCACAGGGGAACGCAGCACAGGGCAGATTTCTGCTGGTGCCCACGGAGGAAGTATTTATACCGCAGGCCAGAGGGAAAGCCTCCCCCCCCCCCCCCAGCTAAATCCCGAGTTCTTACTAACCCCACTACCAGACAAAAAGTGGCCCTGGGGCCTGGACTAAATTTATAAGGCAGTCGGACCACAAGGGCTGCAGTCTTTGGGTAATTTCTGTGGCTGTTCTGGCTCCCTACGAGCCAGTGGACTTGGGGAGCATGTGGCCCAGTGAGACACCAAGGGCAGTGTCCAGGCCAGCTCCTGTGTCACCCCTCCCTCAACTCCAGGTAGTGCAGCTCAGGGAGAGTTATCTTCCACTTGGGGAAGGAAAGGGAAGAGTTCAGAGGACTTTGTTTTGCAACTTTGGTACCAGCTCAGCCATAGTAAAATAAAGTACCAAGCAGACTCCTGAGGCCTCTGAGTCCAGACCTTAGTTCCTAGATGGCATTTCTGGACTGATACAGCTTATAAGCAAAAAGGGTGTCAACTTTTAGCATCTATAATTGGCACTAAGATAATAATGCCCCAAAGTCAGGCTTTGTAGAGAGAGAATGGATTGTCTAAATTTTTAAAGTCTCCATTAATATATTGATAGCTGAGTCTGGTGAGCTGGAATGTCAAGGTTTCTATAGGAAACCTTGGAAGCTAGGAATAAAGGAAAGTTTCTGCTATGCAGAAAGGGAGAAGTCTTCTCCTTATAGACCTGCTAGCATGAGGGAAGGGAAGGTGAGTGAAACATCAGATAAAATATCAGATTTGGAGGATGGTAGGTGTGCCTGATAAGCTTCTGGGAGAAGCTTCACAGTAGATGTGGCGCTATGTCCAACACCGTGAGGGAGAACTAGTGTAGCACTGGTGGAGAGAGGTGTAGGTCTTTGCGCCTAAGTCAGGGCTCCTATCTACCATGGCTTAGAGCTTATATCTCTGTATCCTGGTGGATGAGGGAGGAAGGAGTGGACTGTGCAGGTGCTGAAAGAGTTGGTGGGGCTTGTGAAGTTGTAAGTGAACTTAAGGAAATAGTAATTCTATGAATGGAAGTAGATGACTAGGTCTATAAACCCCAGTCTAAACCATACAGATAGACTGGCCACACCTCAGCAAAAGAGACCTTTTGCAAAGAACCCTGCAGCAGAGATCATGACAGAGCAGATGATGGGTTAGAAGTGCTTTCAACATTATAAGTATCCCTCTTGTGTCACCACGAAGCTGAGTAAACCCTACCACAAAGCCAGATGCTATGTTGGGGAGAAGTGGGGAAAAAGGAAGAATTTCTGGAAATATAAAGTGTTTTCTTAAAAGATTGAATTACTCCAAAGAAATTAAAATCTTAAAGAGCCTGAACTATGGTACATTAGCCTGGTGTTCCCCCCAAACCCCATCTTGCCAATTTCTCCACTATTCAGTGGGAATTTGTGAAAAGGTAAAATCAGTTCTGAAAAAGAGCAGAACAATATTTCCTTTGCATGTTTAAGTAGTTATGTGTACATTTTCATGTCTCTTAATTATGACTTCTAACAACTCTCCACCTTGGGGTATACCTTTTCTGGGCATGTAGACAGTTGATACAAGAAAAAGAGTCTCTGTGTTTGTAGCTTCATACATCATTCCTAATTGTTCCTTTAAACTTTCACTTAGACTCAGGCAGTTTTCATTGATAAGGATCTGTCAGTTTTGTAGTGTTTTGGTGACACAAGTCAACTATTCAAATACATTTATTCACTCAACAAATATTTATTGAGTAATAACAAGGTGTCAGAAAATATCCCTGTTCTCAGGGAGTTTCCCTTCTAAGGGTGAGAGATAGACAATAAATAAGAAAAAAAAAAAGTAAATCTACTTCCAGGGTTCAATATTAGAATGTGTGTGTTTCTGAGTCTGGTATAGTAGTGCCTGGAAACAAGCAGCCTTTCCGTATGGTTCAGATATATTGGACGGCAACTCAGCCTCCATGCGACCCATCCTTTGCCAGAGGAGTGGAGCAAGGGCTCTGAACCACTCCAGTCTCTGTCACTATCTTCTTTTCTTTCAGAAAACATTCTAAAACCATAAGAAATTGGATGCCCCTGCAGACTGACTCCTAGCCTAGAATGTCACATAGGGATTTCTCTGACTTCTTCAATTTAGTGAACTCACAGAATGCCTTGTAACCACATAAATCATCGATTCTGTAGCCCAGCTGCCAGCATGGCAAAGGCTCAGGCAGGGGATTTGCTTGAGTAGGAAATGATCCTTTCCGCTTGGAAGGCAGAAAGGGCAAAGACAGCCATGTGATTAGTTATTTTAGTATTTGTCTCTGTCACATGTTACTATACTTACTTTTATCATTTCAAAATGGAACTTTTTCTAATCTCAGTGTAGTCTGTCACTTCCTCCTCTCAAGAAAAACACTATCATACTCTTCATATATTTAGATACCCATGTGTTGGTGTTAATATTCACATATATATAAAATATAGGTCATATATATATGTAAGAATTTATATTCAGTTAATTTACTCAACAGATTTGGAATGAGATGAGGTATGTAAATTTAGAATGAGGTTAGGTATATAAATCAGTAAGAAAACAAAATTAAAAACTTTATAATCTTAAGGTAGATAAGAGCTGTTCTAATTCTGATAAAAGCAAATTTATTTAATACAAAGATTTCTTTCTTTGCCTATAATTGTTGTTTTTCTTTAGAGCCTCCTTTTCTCCTCACAGTGTAGTGTGACATCTCTCCTGTTCTGAATGTTCTAATGCTATAAATTGTTAGAATTCTTTAATTTGCCTAAAATTGGACTCTGGACTTTAAAGTATTTATTAGAGTACTTCGCCTTGATATATTATACAGAAGCATTTAATGAGAGTTGGATTTATTATAATTTCATGTGACCTTATTTTTAATTTAGCTTAGTGAGGCATCACTTTTGAAGGCTGATCATCTAAGTTAACAATTAGGAGACTTGGTTTTTTATTATATAGTGTTTCAAGAATACAGATTAGTAGGGAAAATAGTATGAAGAATATCCATGTATCTACCATCCAGCTTTGTGAAATCTTCACCACTTGCCATGTTTACATTAGATTTTTAGAGAAATAGACCACTATAGACATATATCAATATTTATATGTGTTCTTCCTCAAATTCATCCCTCTTCTTCTGAATCATTTCTGAAAGTTATTCACTATCCCAAAGTTGAGCTTATTATTCCTGTGCATGTTTTTGTACTTTTATTATATATACATGACTATAAACAGCAAAAATGTTTTTCATAAATTAAAAACTTATATAAAAGTAACCATATTGTAAGAATCTCTTGCAGGCTGCTTTCTTCACTTGTTATATATTTTAAATATGTACATATTGATAAATGTAGTACTTTTCCATTTATTATAAGTGCTATTCAGCATTCCAAATGTATAAGTATACCAGAATTTATTGTCCTGTTGATGGACATTTAAAATGTATATATTTTTTTTTTTTTTGCATTTACAAACAGTGATGCACAGAATATTTTTGCACATGTCTATGTTAGGTCCACATGTCCTCAGGTGCTCACTAAGTGAAGCCCACTGCTTCACTCACAATGACTTTCTCTACCTAATTCTCTCCTAGATTCTGGTAGTCACCCTTTCCCCTTATCCCTTTTTGCTAACGATAATAACAGCTCTGCTACAATTAGGCCTGAGTTATTTTTTATGCCTTAGCGTTCCCATATATCCAGAACTCTGTGAAGAGTCCTTTTGCAGAAGGAGTTGAGAGAGATTCAGGGTGTTGCTTCCAGGAAGGTTTTCTTTTGTTTCTGTCATGCATCCAGGCTAGACCACTTTCTTGTTAATTTCTTAAGTTAGGGACTCCCTGGCCACGTGGCAGTGTACATTCAAATTTCAAACTTATGTATGGCACAGATACAGTGTTACAGATTCTCAGAGGAGATAATTTTATAAACAGAGCTCATACAAAATAATTTCTTTCTTTTTTTCTCTTTCTCTCACCTTATATATGGATACATTTCCCATTGCTAATGGATGGATTTTTATTCTATTTTTATTCTACTTTTTCAATGAAGATATAGGCATCTAACATTCAAACACTATATTTGTATACATGTGTATAAGTGTGTGTGTGTGTGTGTGTGTATGTGTTTATGTGTGTTTGTGGTATCTTGTGGGGCGGGGTGATGGTGGTTCTAGTTCTAGCTTACACCACTGGGGCCTAAAGACAGGCTTGCTTGACATTCAAGTCCCCAGCAAAACTTCACCATAGCCTCTATGTACTTCCTTAGAGATCAAAGATCACAATACTGCTGGCACCCAAAATCAAAGCCAAAGTGTCTTATGCAACCAACATTGGACCACCCAGATTTACAAAACAAATATTAGACCTAAAGAAAGAGATAGACAGCAACACAATAATAGTAGAGTTCTTCAACACCCCACTCACAGGATTCGACAGATCATTGAGACAAAAAATCAACAAAGAAACATTGGACTTAATTTGGCTTTTACATCAAATGGACTTAACAGACATTTACAGAATATTCCACCCAACAAATATGGAATACACATTCTTTTCATCAACACTTGGGATGTTCTCAAAGGTAGACCACATTTTGGGTCATAAAATAAATCTTAACATATTTAAAAAAATGGAAATTATATCACATAGACCACAGTGGGATAAAGGTAGAAATTAATACAAAGAAGAACTGCAGAAACTATATGAACAGAGAAATTGAACCATATGCTCCTGAATGATCACTGGGTCAATGAAGAAATAAAATTTAAATTTTTTTCAAATGAAACAATATGAAAACACAATATACTAAAATCTGTGGAATACAGTAAGAGCAGTGCTAAGAGGAAAGATTATTAGCATTTAATGCCTACATCAAAAAAGTAGAAAGATCACAAATGAACAAGCTATATCACTCCTCAGGGAATTAGAAAAACAAGAACAAACCAAATCAAAAGTTAGCAGAAGAAAGAAATAACAATGATGAGAACTAAATGAAATAGAGACCAAAAAGAAAAAAAAGGATCAATGAAATGAAAAGTTTGTTCTTTGAAAGTATAAACAAAATTAATTACCACTATATAGTCTAACCAAGAAAAGAAAAGAAAAAATTCAAATAAACACAAGCAGAAATGAAAAAGGAGATATAGCAACTGATAGCACAGAAATACAAAAGGTCATCAGAGATTATTATGAAGAACTATATACTTACAAACTAGAAAGCATAGAGAAGTGGATATTTTCTGAGACACATACAACCTACCAAGAGTAAATCAGGAAGAACTAGAACTCCTGAATAGACCAATAATGAGTAGTGACATTATCACTAACAAAAAATCTCTCAACAAAAAAAAGCTGAGGATCAGATGGATTCACAGCTGAATTCTGTGAGATAAAGGAGAACTGGTGCCAATCCTACTGAAACTGTACCAAAAGATTGACAAAGAAGGAATCCTCCCAAACGCATTCTATAAAGCAAGTAACACCAAAGCTCAGAAAGGACACAAGAACAACAACAACAACAAAAGAAAAGTGCAGACCAATATCTCTGATGAACGTAGACATAAAAATACTCAACAAAATACTAGCAAACTGAATCCAACAGCACATCAAAAGGGTTATGCACTGCAATCAACTGGGTTTCATCCCAGGTGTTCAAGCATGGTTCAACAAAGACAAGTCAATAAATTTGTCTTACCACATATACAGAAGTAAAAACAAAACCATATGATCATCTCAATAGAGGTAGAAAAGCATTTGATAAAATCCAGCAACCCTTTATGATAAAACCTTCAGAAAACTTGGCATAGAAGGAACATATCTCAAAATAATAGAAGCCATGTATGACAAATCAATAGCCAGCATCATACTGAATGGGGAAAATTTGAAAGCATTCCTCCTAAGAACAGGAACAAGGCAAAGATGTCCACTTTCACCACTTCTATTCAACATAATACTGGAAGTCCTAGCCAGAAGAATCAGACAAAAGAAAGAAAAAAAGGGTATCCAGGTTGGAAAAGAGGAAGTCAAATTATCTCTGGTTTTTGATGATATGACCTTATACCTAGAAAACCTTAAGGATTCCTGCAAAAGATTCCTAGATTTGGTACATGAACTCAATAAAGTATCTGGTTCTAAAATAGATATACAAAAATTAATAGCAATTCTATACACCAACAATGATCAAGCTGAGAACCAAATCAAGAACTCAATCCCATTTACATTAGCTGCAAAAGAAATCAAATACCTAGGAATATATTTAACTAAGGAGGTGAAATATCTCTACAAGGAGAACTATAGGTTGCTGATGAAAGAAATCTTAGATGATACAAAGAAATGGAAAAATATCCCGTGCTCATGGATCAGAAAAATCAATATTGTTAAAACAACTATATTGCCCAAAGCAATCTACAGATTCAATGCAATTACTATCAAAATACCAATGTCATTTTTCACAGACTTAGAAAAAACAATCCTAAAATTCATATAGAACCAAAAAAGACCATGAATAGCCAAAGCAATCCTAAGCAAACAGAACAAAACCCGAGTTTTCACATTATCTGACTTCAAATTATACTATAAGGTGATAGTAACCAAATAGCATGGCACTGGGATAAAAGACACATAGATCAATGGACCAGAATAGAGAACCCAGCAATAAAACCATATACCTACAACCAACTGATCTTTGACAAAGCAGACAAAAACATATATTGTGGAAAGGACACTCTATTCAATAAATGGTCCTGTGAAAAGTGGATACCATGTGCAGAAGAATAAAACTGGATTCCTATTTCTTACCATACATAAAAATTAATGCAAGATGGACTGAAGACTTAAATGTGAGACCTGAAATCATAAAAATTCTAGAAGAAAAGATAGGAAAAACTCTCTGGATATTGACCTAGGCAAAGAATTTATGACTAAAACCCTAAAAACAAATGCAACAAAAACAAAAATAGACAAATGAGATTAATTAAACTAAAAAACTTCTACACAGCAAAAGAAATAATCAACAGAGTAAATAGCCTACAGAATGGGAGAAAATATTCACAAGCTATGTTTCCAACAAGATAGTAATATCTAGAATCTATAAGGAACTCAAACAACTCATCAAGAAAAAAAAGCCCATTAAAAAGTGGACAAATGACATGAACAGAAATTTTTCAAAAGAACATATCCAAATGGCCAAGAAAGATATGAAAAAATGGTCAATATCACTAATAATCAGGGAGGTGCAAATTAAAACTACAGTGAGATACTATCTTATTCCTATTAGAATGGCCATTATTAAAAAGTCAACAAATAATGTTGTCACAGATGTGATGAAAAGGGAGCACTTATACACTGTTGGTTGGAATGTGAATTAGTATAACCTCTATGGAGATCATTAGTATGGAGTGTTCTCAAAGAACTGAAAATAGATCTAACTATGGGTTGTGTAATGGCACTACTGAGTAGCTATTCTGAGGAAAAGAATTCATTATATCAAAAAGATACCTGAATTTGCAGCACAGTTCATAATCACAAAGATAAGGAATCAGTCTAGGTGCCAATCAACTGATCAGTGGATAAAGAAAACAGGGTATATATTTATCCCATGGAGTACCACTCAGTGATAAGAAAGAATGAAATAATATTTTTAGCAGCAGCTGGGATGGAACTAGGTGCCATTATCCTAAGTGAAGTAACTCAGGAATAGGAAAATAAGTGCCACATGTTCTCACTCATAAGGGAGAGTAAACTGTGGGAACACAAGAACACACAGAGTGATATAATGGACACTGGAGACTCAAAAGGGGGAAGAGTGGGAGGGAGTGAGAGATGAAAAATTACCTATGGGGTACAATGTATGCTATTTGGGTTATGGGTATACCAAAATGCCAGACTTCACCTATATAATATGTATGTGTAACAAGAAAAAAAAAAGGCTCAACCATAAAGTTTTGTCAGATATGAGAAAAACTTGTCAAATAAATTAATGCTATAATAAATATTGCATTGTTAACATCCATTTCAGTAATTATAAGTGATATTGACCATCTTTATATATATATAATAAACATTTTAGTGTTTTACTCAGAGAATTTATATCCTGTGTTCATTTCCCTGCCCTCCCAATTGGGCTTTTGTTCTTTTTTGTTAGTTTGTACATTTTTAAAATATATATTCTGATATTAATCATTTGTGGTTTATTTGTTTCACAAATAATTTTTCCCAACCTGTGGCTTATCTTTATACTTTATTTAGGGTAGGTAGATTTCATTTTAACCGTTTATTTGTGGAATTTACTTCATTCTTTTCTTCCTAAGATATCTTAATCTCTTCATATTTAAATCTGTACAAAGCACTTCTCATCTTTGAAAAAATAAAATTTTCCCCTAGACTAATTATTATTTGCCATTAACCACAGACTGTACAATCTGTTTTCTTTGTTTTTAAGTGATGGTCTTTCTGTTCATCTTTTAAAATTATAAGTTGCTATGCTTGAATATTTTCATATTTTAATATTCTATGAAGCACATCATGTAAAACTTATTCTTACAGGCAGTGACTATGATGCATTTAATTCTAAGACTTAATATTTATATTTTTAATAATGATTATATTCTATATATCTACTTCCCTGAATAGAATATTATAAGAAAAATAACAAAAATTAAACAAGATAATCATGGTTGAAGTATAATTTATTATGACTATAAATAATAATTAATAATAGTAAAGATTACACATATTTATTTTAATAATTAGCAATAAATAAGTGGAAATGAAGAAAATGTAGGAAATAGGGAAGTAGAAAAACATTATTCATAATCTCATCTTTTGAATACAATCATTATTAAAATTTTGGTATTTTTCCCCTTAGCTTTCTTTTTTGTTCCTAAGATTCCCCCAATATAGATATAATGAGTTTATATTTGCATTTTTATATTCTGATATTCACTTAATTGTATATCAGAAGTATTTATTCATATTATGACATAATATACTTTTTACTTTAGAAAGGTTTTGAGGCAATTTAAGAAATAATTCAAGATAAAACCTTTAAGGATAAAAAGGAAGGGCCAATCTGATAGAAGTAGATTCTCTCTGGCACCTGTCAGATAGATTATAGCACTAGGACTATGAATTTGAATTTAACATTTCTCTCAGCTAAGATGGAATGGGTACTTGTGGGTATTATTATTATTAATATTTGACAAAAGAGAACATTCTTACTAGTAGAGAAGACAAAGGGCATGTGTTAATAAACAGTGTTTTTCATGAAATTAAACTCAGTATAGAAATTTATTGCACATGGGAATATAGTTAGGGTGATAATATACTTTATCCTCTGATCCAGCACACTTTTGAGAGTATATAAGGGCTCTATTAATAATTACTGGGACAGGAGGACAGCAGAAGTGACCTGGTACTGTCCTAGGGAAACTGGAAGGTGTTCTCACTCCTATTTATGTGGCTGGCATGGCTCTGCCTTTTCAGAGCTCAATCCTTGAACACTCTTACACATTTGTGTACTTTTTTTATATGTGGTGGTTTTTTTTACATAAATAATATGTGGAAATATGGTAACATCAATCTGACATTATTGGAAAACTAAAGATTTGCCAAAAGATAGGTCTTTTGTGTCAGGTACTAATGGGTTCAAGTACATTCATTCTTCTAGATTAGTAATCTATACATTTAAATATATTTATGATGATTTGAAGATAGAGTGGACTCTACAGTATTGTTTTTAATGTCCTAGTCTTTGAAAATACATTTTCATTTTATTTCCATTATAGATTTGATAGATACTGTCAGTTGTTCCTAACATTCTTATCTTCTTTCATAGTATTGAACTCTTAATCATCAGGTAAGTATGGGCCACCTGAAATACAGGAATACCCCATTTTATTGTGCTTTGTTTTACTGTACTTTGCAGGTATTGTGCTTTTAACAAATTGAGGGTTTGTGGTAGCCTTGTGTTGACCAAGTCTATTGGCATCATTTTCCAAAAGCATATTCTCACTTTATGTCTCTGTGTCATATTTTGGTAATTCTCATAATATTTCAAATTTTATTATTGTGTCTATTATGTCTATTATGATTATCTGTGATCAATGATTTTTGATGTTACTATTGTAATTGTTTTGGGGCACCACAAACCAAGCTCATATAAGGCAGCAACTTAATGGATAAATGTGTATGTCTTGACTGCTCTACTAACCGGCTGTATCCCCAGCTGTTTCCTTTCTTTGGGCCTCCCTAGTCCCCCAAACACAACAATATTTAAATTAAGTCAATTAATAACCTTACATTGGCCTCTAAGTGTTCAAGTAAAAGGAAGAGTTTCACAACTCTCATTTTAAATCAAAAGTTACAAATGATTAAGTTGAGAGAAGAAGGCATGCCAAAAGCCAAAATAAGGTAAAAGCTAGGCCTCTTGCACAAAACAGTTAGCCAAGTTGTGAATACAACAGTAAAGTTCTTTAAGGAAAGTAAAAGTGATAGTCCAGTGAACATATGAATGATAAGAAAGTGAAACATCCTTATTGCTAATATGGAGAAAGTTTTAATAGTCTGGATAGAAGATCAAACCAGCCACAACATTCCCTTAAGCCAAAGCTTAATGCAGAGCAAGGCCCCGATTCTCTTCAATTCTATGAAGGCCAAAAGAATTGTAAGGAAGCTACAGAAGAAAAATTTGAAGCTAGCATAGGTTGTTTCATGAAGTTTAATGAAAGAAGCTATCTCCATAACCTAAAAGTGCAAGGTGAAATAGCAAGTGCTGATTTAGAAGCTGCACCAAGTTATCTAGAAGATCTAACTAAGATCATTGACAAAGGTGGCTACACTACATAATAGATTTTCAATGTAGACAAAAGAGCTTTCTATTGGAAGAAGATGCCACTTAGGACTTTCGTTGCTAGAGAGGAGAAGCCAATGCCTAGTTTTAAAGCTTTAAAGGACAAGCTGACTCTATTGTTAGGGGCTAATGCAGCTGGTGACTTTAAGTTGAAGCCAATGCTCATTTACCATTCTGAAAATACTAGAGCCCTTAAGAATAATCTTAAATTAACTCTGCCTATGCTTTTATAAATGGAACAACAAAGCCTGAATAAAAGCACATCTGTTTATAGCTTGGTTTACTGAATATTTTAAGCCCACTGTTGAGATCTATTGCTTAGAAAAAAGATTCCTTTCAAAATATTACTGCTCATTGACAATGCCCTTAGTCACTCAAGGGCTCTGATGGAGATGTACAAAGATATTAATGTTGTTTTCATTCCTATTAACACAACATCCATTCTGCAGTCCATGGATTAAGAAATAATTTTAACTTTCGGTCTTATTATTTAAGAAATACAGTTTGTAAGGCTATATAGTTGCCATCGATAATGATTCGTATGATGAATTTGAACAAAGTAAATTGAAAATATTCTGGAAAAAAACTCACCATTCTATATGCCATTAAGAACATTTATGATTCCTGGGAAAAGGTCAAAATACCAACATTAATAGAAATTTGGATTAAGTCAATTCCAACCCTTATAAATATCTTTGAGGTGCTCAGGACTTCAGTGGATGAAATAACTTTTATATGTCATGAAAAAAATGAAAAAATTTTTGTGACTTGATTGTGATATTTGCTTTACTATTGTGATCTGGAACCAAACCCATAATTTCTCTAAAGTATACCTGTAAAGACTACATTTATCAGCATCCTTGGCACTTAGTGATGTGCCAGGGAATAGACAACAATCTATTAAATTGAATATAGTTTCAATCCATTTGTGTTAGTTTTATGGAAAGTCCTTGAAGTGAGGAGTCCTGTCTTTCTTCTCCTCCTCCTCCTTTATGAGAAAGTTCAGACACTATTATTGGAGCTAGAGTAGCCTTCTTGGGCCATATGTTAAGGATGGGAGAGTAGCAAAACTGAGGGACCCCAGGTCTCTAAATTATTGTAAAGTTCCTATATCAATTCTGGACTTCCTATATATTTGGAAAGAGAAATAAGCTTGTCTTTTGTTTGAGCCATTCTTATATTTTATTTCACTTATAGCCAAACCTAAATATTATAAGAATGGCACAGAAGTTGGTACCAAAACAGGTCTTACACATGAAAAATTCTAATATAAGAGACATTCATTTGGTCTGTTGGAAAATGGCAGGAACACAGATATTAAAGCTTGAAAAGTTGGTGACCCTTATTAGTTTATGGCAAATATTTAATTAAAATTTACCAATAATTCCATGGGAAGGCAATCTTTGGGCTGGCTGAGGCTATAGCATTGGAAGAAATGGCAAGATAAATTAAAAACGCTTGTGTATATTGATTGCTTCTTGTCACAAAGTGCTCAAGAGAAAGATAAACTCAGACTAGACATAGCTAGCCTATAAATAGAGATGAAAAGAAACACCACTCTGCCAAAAAAGGCTGTGTTTCCAAGCCCTTTTAAAGCACTTTTCATTAGGAGTTTTGTGCCGGAAAATAGGATCCAGTATAGCAGCAAAGATCAGATTTATATATTGTCTTCCCACCCAAGCCTATTATTTCAATGGCTTTATTGTGCTTACCTTTAAGAGAGATGGGTGGAAAGAGTTATTGTATGAAGCCAGTAAATGTAAAACTAGAGGTCTAGGCTTAAATTATATTTCTAGATGAGATTTTTGGCATGGGTCACATACATAGAAGATTGATGTGAAGCAAATATATTGAAATTCTAATAAAATTGTGAGGGATTTCTTTGCCAAAGAAACAAGGAGTCTGATGAAAATGGGAACTCAATATACCAAAACCTGGGTTGCAGCAAAATTTTTCTGTTAGAAAAATTTATAGCAATAAATACCTATATCAAAATAAATGTATATCCCAAATAAACAACCTAATGTTATACCTCAAGGAACTGAAAAAAGAAGAACATCTAAGCCCAAAGTTAGCAGAAAGCAGGAAATAAAGATCAGAGAATAAATAAATGAAATAGAGACTAGAAAAACAATAGAAAAAATAAACAGAACAAAGACTTGGTTTTATGAAAAGCTAAAATCAACAAACTCTTTAAGAAAACAAGAAAGAAGACTCAAATAAATAAGATAAAAAATGGGCCGGGCGCAGGGGCTCACACCTGTAATCCTAGCACTCTGGGAGGCCGAGGCGGATGGATTGCTCGAGGTTAGGAGTTCAAAACAAGCCTGAGCAAGAGTGAGACCCCATCTCTACTATAAATAAAAAGAAATTAATTGGCCAACTAATATATATAGAAAAAATTAGCCGACCATGGTGGCACATGCCTGTAGTCCCAACTACTTGGGAGGCTGAGGCAGTAGGATTGCTTGAGCCCAGGAGTTTGAGGTTGCTGCGAACTAGGCTGACACCACAGCACTCATGCTAGCTTGGACAACAAAACGAGACTCTGTCTCAAAAAAACAAAACAAAAAAAACAATGAAAGAGAAGACATTACAACTGGTACTTCAGAAATACAAAGAATCATAGGAAATTACAATGAAAAATTACATTATCAACAAGTTAGATAACCTAGAGACATGGATAAATTCCTAGACACATATAACCACCAATACTGAATCAAGAAAAAATAGAAAATATGAAAAGACCAATAATTAGTAAGGAGGTTGAATCAGTAATTAAAAAGTGTCCTATCAAAAAAGGCCCAGGACAAGATGTTCTCACGATAAAATTCTACCAAACACTTAAAGAAGAACTAATATCCATCCTTTTCAAAACTCTTCCAAAAATTGAAGAGCACAGCATACTTTTGAACTCTTTTTATTAGGCCTGCATTACCTTGATACCAAAGTCAGGCAAGGACATTACAAAAAAAGAAAATTGCAGGCCACCTGTCCCTGATGAACATAGATGCAAAAGTTCACAGCAAAATACCACCAAATTAAATTTAACAGCACATTAAAAGAATCATTCACCTTGATCAAATGGGATTTACCCTAGTTGCAAGGATGGTTCAATATATGCAAATATATAAATGTGATACACCATCAGAATGAAGGGGAAAAAATCATGTGTCTTCTCACTAAATGTAGAAAAAAGCATTTTACAAAAATCAATCTCCTTTATGATAAAAACTCTCAACAAATGAAATATAGAAGGAACATACCTCAACACAACAAAGGTCACACATAACAAACCCATAAGCTAACATTATAATTAATGGTAAAAAGTTGAAAACTTTTCCTCTAAGATTAGGAATCTTCACCACTTCCATTCAATAAAATACTAAAAATCCTTGCCAAAGCAAGAGAAAGAAACAAAAGGAATCTAAATAGAAAATTATCACTGTTTGCTGACATGATCTTGTATATGTCCTGAACACTCCACCGAAAAACTGTTAGAACTAATAAACAAATATAGTAAAGTTGTAGGATATAAAATCAACACACAAAATGCAGTAACATACTTACAGACTAACAACACAATATCCAAAAAAGAAATCAAGGAACCAATCCTATTTACAATGGCAATATAAAAAAATTAAAATACTTAAGAATAAACCTAAGTAAGGAAGTGAAAGATCCATACACCAAAAATTATAAAACATTAGATATTTTTTTAGTAATGGATGTTTCCCAACTGAAAGTATTCAAAACTGAGGTTTCTAAGTTTATTCACCAACTAATGCCACTGACTCTTCACCAAAAGCAAGAATCAGAAAAACACCTACCACTTACTTGGCAGTATAGTGTCTTTGCTCATTGGTTAACCCTTATGGAAGCACCTGATTCTATCCCCTGGGAGAATCTTCCTTTTTTCTTACCCACTGTCATTTGTGGCCTCTGACTTTGTCTGTTGGGAGGTACTTCCTTGCTAATTCTCCTCCAAGACCACATCTGAGATGTACACCATGGGACATGCCCTGCTTGGGGAGCTGCACAATCTTCGTAGCCTGTTTTGTGCTGGTTTAGGTAATGGGGGAGTGAGTGAGGAGGTTGCACAGGCTCTTTACAAGTGGTCGAACAGGCTTTCAAAAGAAACACTCATTACTCTCTTTCCTTCTGTTTTTTTTTTTTTTTTACAAATTATAGTTGTAAATTATGGGGTACACAGTGACATTATGATATATATATATACACACACAGTGTAGAATGATTGAACCAAGCTAATTAGCATATCCATTACCTTAACCTTAAATACTTACAATTTATTCTTTTTGTCTAATTGTAACTTTCTACCCTTTGGCCAGTATCTCCCCATTCTACTTCCATTCCCTACCAGCCTCTGGTAACCACCATTCTATGCTTTGCTTCTATGAGTTTGATTATTTTAGATTACACATATAAGTGAGAACATGCAATTTTTATCCTTATGTGCCTGGCTTATTTTACTTAATATAATGTCCTCCAGGTTCATCCATGTTGTTGCAAATGACAGAATTTCCTTTTTTTTAAAAGGCTGAATAGTATTCCATTGTGTGTGTTTGTGTATGTACGTATGTATCACATTTTCTTTATCCATTCATCCATTGATGGATACTTAGGATGATTCCATAACTTAATTACTATCAATAATGCTACAGTGAACATGGAGGAGCTGCAGGTATCTCTCCAAATACTGATTTCAAGTCCTTAAGATATATACCCAGAAGTGGAATTGCTGAGTCATATGGTAATTCTATTTTAGTTTTGTTGAGGAGCCTCCATATAGTTTTCTCTAATGACTGCACTAATTTTCATTCTCCGAACAATGTAAAATATATTATTTCGCTTTTATCTTTGTGGATCAACTGAATCATAATAGGAAATCAGAATTTTCTAAAGGATATTATTTCACTTTTTTCTTTGTGGATCAACTGAATCATAGTAGGAAGTCATAGTTTTCTAAAGGAGATGTTTTTCTTCTTGAACAAGATCTAATGTTTCTAATGGATGCTATTATATAGCTACATGTCTACAATATAAATTTAAAGTAACATGGCATTATTTTTTGTTTTTTACTTCTATCCCTGAAGTATTTTTGACATAAATATTGTTTATTCTCTTTTAGCTTCACCTTATCCAAATTTATTTGTAAACATTAAACTTATGTGTTTAAATATATTATCAATATGTAATTTTCCTCCTTTACTTCAGAAAACACATAAACAGGTTTCTGTGTTTATTGCAATCCTATCTGCAATACAGATATAGTGCATGCTTTCTGTAATTTCTGTTATGTGTATGCAAATTTTTCCCACATATAACTCTAAGCTCTTGGAGGCAGTGATGTTTGCCTTGCTAAGCTGATCAACACCCTCAAGAAAAAGAAACAGATAAGCCTTCCCTTATTGAAAGTCTGCTGCATTTTCTTAATACTTATGGAAATTCTTTCCTGTGATGAATACAGTGGGTTTATATATATACACACATACACATATGTATATTCTTTTGGAAACAGAAATTCTGTGACTCAATAATACTCAAATAACAACTTAAATACAGGCTTCATTACATCTTCAATAATTATGAATGGTACCCTCTTGCATTCTGAGAATAAAAATTGAAACAACTCTGGTGTTTTGTTAGTTATTCATGCTTTAGTAGCAACACAGCTAAAAACTAGTAGCTGTCATTCTATCTGCTATGAAAAGTCAATTGAGGTAGGTGATAACTTACAACTTGATAGTTATTTGATGGGAAGGGGGTGTGAGTGGGAAACGATGCTTTGCTTTTTTTTTTTTTTATAGGTTTTCTAAGTAGTCGTTGATACTCTTTGCATTAGCATCTACTCAAAATATCCTAATGGGAAGGTGCTAAACTTTTTTCTGGCAATCTAATCTGGGTGAAATAATGATATATTAATATAGGTTGAATATGAATGCTAGATGTCCTTTTCTTCAAATTGGATTCAGTTCAGGAGGGGGTCATCTCCTTTAGAAAACTTTGAGTTCCTCAGCTTTATATTATGATTCAGTTGGTCCACAAAGAATAAAGTAAAATAATAAATGTATTTATAATTTTTATTAAAAAATCTTTTAAAAAATCTTACATGTTGTTTCATAATTGTATGTTCTGGAATACATTGTCTCTTTTTTCAACTTGGGGTTTAATATGGCATTTATTTATTTATTTTTTTGAGATAGAGTCTCACTCTATTCCTTGGGCTAGAGTGCCATGGCATCAGCATAGCTCACAACAACCTCAAACTGCTGGGCTCAAGCGATCTTTCTGCCTCAGCCTTCTGAGGCTGTGCCACCATGTGCCACCATGCCCAGCTAATTTTTCTATATATTTTTAGTTGGCCAATTAATTTCTTTCTATTTATAGAAGAGACAGGTCTCGTTCTTGCTCAGGCTGGTTTTGAACCTTATCTAGAGCGATCTTCCTGCCTCAGCCTCCCAGAGTGCTACTATTACAAGTGTGAGCCACTACGCCTGGCCTTAGTATGGTATTTTTATGACTGTAAACTATGAAAAAGATTAACCTGAGCCTGTCTTAGAGATGTTTTCTAAAAAGACCACTTAGTTATTCAACCCCCCACTGCTAAATTTGACTGGCTTTAAAAAAAAAAATAAAAAAATAAAAAGACCACTTAGCTATGGTAACCTTTGAAAGTGGGAAACTTCCACTCCTTTTTAGGACTGATATTGGAAAATTGCTTTCTTATCATGAGGAAAAGACCATCTTGTGATGTTGCACCAGCAAACAGTGTAATGTACTACAACATGATTTGTCTTCTTTTGTTCTGGAGTAAAGATACACATATTCTTTGGGCTTATCCACCTGACAAGGTATAGAAGAACTCACTACAGAATGCTTTCTTTTCCAGAAAGCAGTCGTAGAGAAAAAGCGTATTTGTCAGATGCAGATGAGCTCTTGGTAGCCCAACCGTGTTGTCCTGGAAACCTCCCAGTCACAGGTAGGGAGTTTAGCTCCAGCTTGAAAGATGTGGGATGAGTTGAAAACAAAAACATAACACTCAAAGCCTATAATAAAAATAGAGTTTTAGTCAGTGTTGACTGGAACAGCTCAGATCAACAAGAAAGTCGTTAGATAATACCTAGATTCTTTCTCTATAATAATTTGCCTTTTAGGGTTATTATTATTATATTTAGCTATATTAATGAAGTGTCTATTTACAAAAGATTTACAAAAGAATCACTGTGGAGGGAAAAGGCCCTAGTTTCTCTCTCTTAATAGCTTTCTTGAGAAGCATACCATTTTATAAATAATTCAGTCATCATTTCTCCTTTGGAGGTAACATATGCTAATTGAAGGTAAAATATATGAGCAAATACATAATTCTCTGAGGACCAAGTTAAAAAAACACATTTTTTAATAATTGATAAAGTGGGCTAACAATAGTATCTGGCATTCAACAGCATTTCTTGACAGTTTCTGCATCAGTTTGGTCTTTACCTTTGTGGATGTCCTGACAGGTATGCTGAGACAAGCAAACAAGTCATTTGTTTAAGGTTTAGAGCTATGGATTACATTCAAAATCCCAAAGGCCTCAGGAGAGACTTTACTGTGGTACGAACTGATATTCGCCACACTGTAGTCAGCAGCTTATGTAGCCTTATGCATCCCTTAAAAGTTTGCAGTTCCCAATCATGGTTATGTATCAGAATCACCTGGGGACCTTTAAAACATGGGCCCTGCCCAGAGAAATTGTGAGTGAATTAGTCTGCAGCAAGACATCAAAATGAGTACTTTTAAAAAAAGCTGCTCAGAGATTCTAATCTGCAGCTGGAATGATAACCACTACACTATAGACATGACACATTACTCAGTGTGCACAGGGAAGCTGATATTAGTAAGTTCTAATCATAACAACATAAAACATGGGATCTACATGTATTTGATCAAACAGACCTTTATGTGTATGTGTGTTATTGGGAGATTATATGTGTGTTCTTTCTTCTTACACTCGATACTCAACCTTGGGTACAATTCTGCCTAAATCTCTGGGTCACAGCTTTATCACATTTATCAGGAAGAAACTGGTAATGTATATTACAGATAATCATTGATTCTCACATCCCTATAAAGTACTACCAGCAGAAAAACAATCAGATTAATGAGCCAGTACTTGAAACAGTGCTTCTAGAGGTATTGGCTGGGCTTGCTACCTCACTTTGGCAAAGTTATCTTAACCAGGGCTCCCTCTGCATTTTTTTTTTTTTTTGACATCTAGAATCCCTCTGCATATTTATGTGACTTACTCTGTAACTGTTGGATAATACTATCCCTTGTCCCTGTTGAGTGTTTGTGACCCAGCACAGCTTCTCTGCAGAAAGCTTCTGAGGGCATAGCCCTACCAATCTAATGTAAAGGCTGAATGCTTTTTGTAACATGAAAGGAGAGCATGTTCCTATTCTGCATAAAAATTCTCCAGTAGTTCCTACCTTCAGGTTACATATGCTATAAAACTATTGACCGCCTGGCTCTTCTTATCTGGCTAGCTTTGATGTCTCACCATTCTCCCCCCTCAACCTCCCTCCACACATACAAGGCTGAAATGGGGGAAATAATTGCTCATTTCCTAGGATTCTGTAAATATTAAATCAGAATTCCTGAAAAGTATTTAGTACAGCCTAGAATGTAAGAAGAACACAGTGCAAGATTAAACATATACATTCACACATGCATACTCACAGAAATAAGTAATAACAACAACAGAAAATCTTTTCTTGTCATCATGAAGCAGTTGTCTGCTTCTTACTTTACATTCTGGTAGCATCATTTGCATATCTCTATTATAAGGCTTGTTTAATTGCATTGCAATTGATGGTTTGCCAATCTGCTTAACAGTACAGGACCTGATGCATAATAGGTATTGTAATTAATGCTTCATGAAATCAAATGCAAATGATTTAGAATTTTCAAGGAGTGATAGATTTTTGCTTAGTCATATATTTTCTCACATTTAGACCCTCAAATATTAATACAATGAATGAATGAATTGTTCCCATTAGAACCTGAAACTGGTAAGAACTATGAATTGTAGTTCACAAAGTGCTGCCAACTGGCCCATAGATGGTTCAAAACTTTGAATCTTAGTTTTCTATGATCCCTTCCATAGAATTAACCTCTAACTATATCCAAAACCACTACAGAAAAATTTAAACTAAAGACTGAAAAAATTACTGTAATGCTTCTTTCTTAGCATGTAGTTGAAATTCAGTTGCTAACATCTGTTTCGTTGAAAAAGAATGAATTATCAAGGCACATCTATTTTGATTTTTCTCTTTTTTTCTTTTTCTTTTTTCTTTTAGTGTATTATGGGGGTACAGGTGTTAAGGTTACGTATATTGCCCATGTTAGCGCTAAATGTGATTGCCAGTGGTTGATATTATAGATTTTAATGTTGTAACTGTTAGTTTTCCTTTCATGAAAATAGATGTGTTAAAGCTGCAATCCCCAAACCTCGGGCCACAGACTGGTACTGGTCCATGGCCTATTAGGAACCAGGCTGCACAGCAGGAGGTGAGCCAGGGGTATACGAGCAAAGCTTCATCTGTATTACAGCTGCTCCCCTTTGCTCGCCATCCCCCTGCCCTTGCCCTGTCAGTGGAAAATTGTCCTCCATGAAACCCACTCCCTGATGCCAAGAAGGCTGGGGACCACTGTGTTAGAGGATAGTTACTTATTCACAACTGAATTTTAGAAGTCCAGCTTAGCAAATCAGAATAAATTATTGTCTTCAGCTGAGTAGGCTGTGGGAAACTTATGAGTGTGCATCTAGCCATCCCTCTGGAGCCTAGTGCTTGCACAGTGTTCTAGAACAATTTTCCAAATCCATATGGCTTATGTCCTTGGGGCCCAATCTGGTGAAAGGCTGGAGCTAAGGAGTTAACGTTATGATGTTTATTCAGTAAGTTTTTATTGAATTCTTACCACATGCTGGGGGATTTGATTGGTTAAGCAAAAAGATTAAAGTGGGAATTTTCAGTGTTGGTAAAGGGAAAGGTGAAGTCTTGGGGACAAAGTGGCTTTATCTGGCACTGCTCACATCATTGCCTGAGAACAACACAAGCCCTGCTGTTCCTTAGCTCTTTTACAGACTTCCTTCCTTCTTCTTTTCCTTCTTTTCTTCTTCCACTGTAGTTACTTGTTTGTCTGTCTTTAGTTTTAGACTCTTAGATTGTCAACTTCATGAGGGCAGGAACCATGTATATATTGCTCTCCATTTTATCCTTGCTAGGCAGAAATTGTATAATTGCATACTAATGTTATTCTGAATAGGGATATGGTCTGGTTCTAGATGTGTAATTCAAAGCAGGTTCTTTTTTCCAACTCCGTGCTTCTTTGCATTAAGACACGGAATTGCAGCACAAAGACAATAATCAACCTGGGAGAGGGGGATGAGGAGGAGGAAAAAAAGAAGAAAAAAGAATCAACCCAGGCTCCAAAACTATTACAGTTAGTGGGTGGTTACAGTTGACTCTTTTTGCATGACTAATGTTTGGAGAATAAATAATCATTGCTCATAATCGTGGGTGGTAGTTTCTTCCACAGTCTGTGGACTACTTTGTAATCAAAGTATAATCTTATTTATTTATCTTATATAACACAATATAAATTGTTTGGGATAATGGAAATGTAGGTAAATGCTAGGAAGGGATATTGAACAGAAATTTAAAGTCTTGATTCCAATGTCTGAGGGATGAGTAGCCTTCATTCGGGAAGGACTTATGGAGGCTCAAATACTTGCTCCCACAGTGAAGTGAAACCAGGGCTCCAGAACTCTAGTCTAGTTCAGGCTGGAGCCCAACCTGCCAATCAAAGGCATCTATTGTGTCTGCAGAGGCAGCTAGTGGAAAAGGATGGGAGGAATAGGTCATCTCTTCTCTATTCTCGGATCAGAATGTAAACAGTACACACTCGGGTACTTTCTCAGGAGAGGTTGACTGTTACAGGGCCAGAGGCAATAACTACTGATTGGCAGCAGTCAGATCAAGCAAACACTGCTAGTATAGGCCAGGGGTGGGGAACCTGCTGCCTTAAGGCCACATGGTGGCCTTCTATGTCCTTAAGTGTGGCCTTTGGACTTAATCCAAATGTTACAGAACAAATCTTTTTATTTTTACTAACACATTTTTGTTTGTCTTTTACACTTTTATTTTATTTTTAAACTGAACATAAATAAAGTACCAAAGAATAAAAGGAGGAAAGCATTTTTCAGGCATGTTGCTGAAGATGTGAGTATTCTACTGCATTTTTCCATATTTCAGTTGGATCTTTCTTAGCATCAAACAATGACTTTAAGATGTCACCTTCTGAAAGCTCAATCAATTCCATCTGTAGTTTGTTAGGTGCCTTGGTGATATCAACTAGGTGAGGCTGAAATGCTAATTTGAGTGTGATGTCATGATTCTCAAAGTCAGTATTCTAAAATTAATAGGTCTGTAAAACTGTATATTCCTCAAATGATTCACGTACATCATGCTGCTCTTCATTGACCTTTGCTAATTGGGGAAAATGTTCATCTAAAATTCTCTTTTGAAGAAGAAGTATTTTGAAAAAAGATAGCTTTTTTTAAATGCTTGGATTTTTTGCCACATATCCTATATAGGTAGACTTAGTTTTACCTTGCAAAGAAATATTCAAGTCATTTCGATTTGACATGGTATGACAGAGAAATGCCACATTCCTATAGAAATCTTCTTTCAGTAATTCACACTGCTGATTCTGTTCTTCATAAAATTTAGCTATCTGTTCTCGCACAGATAAAACTTTAGCTAACAACTGTTCCTGCAATAGCCAATGCACTTTAGAAGGATACAGCAAATCCACACTGAAGACCTCATGGTTCAACTTTAGCATGTTACCAAAGTGACCATGCACAAATATAGTTAATAGTACTTATAATTTGTTGCAAAGTGTCACTTAAAGTAGTAGCTTTAGCACAGTGATTTTGCTGATGCAAATACAATGAAAAGCAGCACAATTCACAATTGCAAAACTGTGGAAACAACCCAAGTGCCCATCAATGCATGAGTGGGTTAATAAAATGTGATATATCATGGAGTACTACTCAGCTTTAAGAAACAATGGTGATATAGCACTTCTTGTATATTCCTGGATAGAGCTGGAAACCATTCTACTAAGTGAAATATCTCAAGAATGGAAAAACAGGCTGGGTGCAATGGCTCACGCCTGTAATCCTAGCACTCTGGGAGGCTGAGGCGGGCGGATTGCTCAAGGTCAGGAGTTCGAAACCAGCCTGAGCAAGAGTGAGACCCCATCTCT
Source organism: Microcebus murinus (assembly GCF_040939455.1). Classification (NCBI taxonomy): domain Eukaryota; kingdom Metazoa; phylum Chordata; class Mammalia; order Primates; family Cheirogaleidae; genus Microcebus; species Microcebus murinus. The sequence goes on along the minus strand of NC_134111.1, from coordinate 69,531,388 downwards.
ACTATAAATAGAAAGAAATTAATTGGCCAACTAATATATATAGAAAAAATTAGCCGGGCATGGTGGCACATGCCTGTAGTCCCAGCTATTCGGGAGGCTGAGGCAGTAGGATCTCTTGAGCCCAGGAGTTTGAGATTGCTGTGAGCTAGGCTGATGCCACGGCACTCACTCTAGTCTGGGCAACAAACCGAGACTCTGTCTCAAAAAAAAAAAGAATGGAAAAACAAGCACCACATGTACTCACCAGCAAATTGGTATTAACATATCAACTCCTAAGTGGACATATAGGAATAACATTTATCGGGTGTCGGGCAGGTGGGAGGAGGGGATGGGTATAAACAAACACAATGAGTAAGATGTGCAACGTTTGGGGGATGGACATGCTTGAAGCTCTTACTCGAGGGGGAGGGGGGCATGGGCAATATAGGTAACTTTAACACTTGTACCCCCATAATATGCTAAAATAAAAAAATTTAAAAAGCATACACAAAGAAGTTAGAGCATTTGGACCTATTATACCTTTTTTATCTGTGCAATAGAACTTTCATGTTTTCCTGTCCTGGAAGGTGCACTGTCTGTACATATGCTCACTAAATTTACCAAATTCAGTCCAACTTCACAACATTTATCTTGAAAGTTGTTGAAGATATCTATTCCCCGTGTTTTGTTTGCAAGAGTGCCTGAAGTGAGTAACTCTTCATAGCAAAGGAAACCTTCTGTTATGACCCAAATGAAGTATAAAACCTGTGCCAAGTCAGTAGTATCAGTTGATTCATCAAAAAGTGATTGAATAGTATGTATTTTCCTTTTGAAGTTTGCATGAGGTTGCTCTGTTAAGTTGAAGACTAATTCATGCTGCTGATCAGTTATGGTTCTCCTTGAAAGAGGCAGTTGTTTATCCTTTGAAACATTATTGGGATCTAAGCATCCTACAACTTGGAAAATACATGCTTTCACAATTTATTCACTGAATTTCACAATTTCACAATTTACTTCACTGAATGGCTTCCCTTTTTTCATGAGTATATAAACTACTTTATAAGCTGCTTCAGTGACATTATTTCCAGGTCTTATTGTTGCTTGAAAGAATTGCGTTTGCTTTTGTTTTTCATCTTTTAATATCTGCAGTACTACCCTTCATGCATCTCCCTCCAATTTAAAATATTTGCTGTCCTTATGAGTATTATAATGCTATGAGCATTGAATTTCTTTATGTTGATATTGCAGTATCACAAAGCAAGCAAATCATCTTACCTTTAGCAGAAACAAGATAATATTGCAATTCCCAATCCTCATTAAAAATCTGTTTTATTCCTTCAGCATTCTGTCCATCTTCTTTGACGTGATGGGTTAGTAAGCAAACAGAATTTAAAAATAGAGTCAAGCCATGCAACTATTCTCCAATTCCACTTCAAACAGAAACAAGGTGCAACATTATCAAAAGCTGATAACATACTGGCATACCCGACCCCCATAAACTGTCACCAGCAAACTTTGTGTGATAGTGGTGCCGGTCAAGCAGGGAAAGTTAGAACTAAATTATGAGCATAGCACCATCAGTTTAGCCCTATGGCTTACTAATGTTCTAATTGTGCCAGTCCATCAGGGAGGATTATTTCTTTGTAACTTACTTTATTCTTTGGTACTTTAAATATGTTCAGTTTAAAAATAAAATAAAAGTGTAAAAGACAAAAATGTGTTAGTAAAAATAAAAAGATTTGTTCTGTAACATTTGGATTAAGTCCAAAGGCCACACTTAAGGACATAGAAGGCCACCATGTGGCCTTAAGGCAGCAGGTTCCCCACCCCTGGCCTATACTAGCAGTGTTTGCTTGATCTGACTGCTGCCAATCAGTAGTTATTGCCTCTGGCCCTGTAACAGTCAACCTCTCCTGAGAAAGTACCCGAGTGTGTACTGTTTACATTCTGATCCGAGAATAGAGAAGAGATGACCTATTCCTCCCATCCTTTTCCACTAGCTGCCTCTGCAGACACAATAGATGCCTTTGATTGGCAGGTTGGGCTCCAGCCTGAACTAGACTAGAGTTCTGGAGCCCTGGTTTCACTTCACTGTGGGAGCAAGTATTTGAGCCTCCATAAATCCTTCCTGAATGAAGGCTACTCATCCCTCAGACATTGGAATCAAGACTTTAAATTTCTGTTCAATATCCCTTCCTAGCATTTACTTACATTTCCACTATCCCAAATAATTTATATTGTGTTATATAAGATAAATAAATAAGATTATACTTTGATTACAAAGTAATCCACAGACTGTGGAAGAAACTACCACCCACGATTATGAGCAATGATTATTTATTCTCCAAACATTAGTCATGCACACTCAAAGAGTTAGCTTCTACAAACAGAAGATAACTTTATTATTATTTTTTAAAATCTTACTTTCTTGGAATGCTTGAGGCTTTCTGTAGTAATTACAAATAAAACATAAAATGATCTTGGGCTAACAATTTTGATACTGGAAAAATTAGCGAGGTGGTTCAAGTATTATTATTCCAAAGATATAAGTAGCAAATATTCTTCTGAAGTGCATATAAAAACACATTCAGTACCTTTCATTAAGTCACATGGTATCAACAATAACTTTTAGCTTGTGTTTTTTCAAAGTTTAAAAAAGAATTAGGAAAATATTTAATCTATGTAGTTCTTTTTGTTTTGTGCCAGAACATGTCTTGGAATTTCAGGGATTCAAACTAGTTGAATAAAAAGAAAAGATCAAAGACAATGTTTAGAATCTTGGTAGGAAACACACAGAGGAAATTTAAATAATATCCAAAATAAACAAATGGAACTTTTTGTATAGCACACAATAGTCCAGGTAGTAACTACTGAACAGTGCTGGAACTGTGTGTAACCGTATAGTCAAGTATAAATGATTGGATTTATACTTGAATATTTATGTTATTAAATGATATCATTTATATTTAAATATACACACTGCTGTACTGTGTATAACCAAATATTCAACCAAATATACAAATGAGATCAGAAATGTTCCCATGGGTATGTAGCATATCTCTGGACACTTGCAACAGTTGTTTCTTCTGCTCCAACAGAGCTTTCAGTGACATACTTTAGCACAGGCGTCCTCAAACTATGGCCCATGGGCCACATGCGGGGGTGTTTTTGCCCATTTGTTTTTTTAATTCAAAATCAGATATGTGCAGTGTGCATAGGAATTTGTTCATAGTTTTTTTTAAACTATAGTCTGGCCCCCTACTGAGGGATAGGGAACTGGCCCCCTGTTTAAAAAGTTTGAGGACCTCTGCTTTACCATGTTAGAATATCTGGGGTCTGTCTTATTTCCTATAAATTTAAGTGACACTGCACCATGCCAGCAATGACAGGGAAATCTAGGTTGAGGATAGTGGGAACTGTCATTTATTGCTAAGACATGTCCATTCCTAGGACACTATTTTTCTATGATACTCAGCAACAGCAGGTGATTCTGTCTTCCTTTGGGAAGTCAATTCACCTGACTACACTAGGTACATTTTGATTGAGCTATGTTATTATATGTAATTTGCCAACATCAAATGATGTTTTAGAAAAATTAAGCATATTTGATCAGGCGTTTATCTGAGCTTTCTAATACTAATATACTAATAACACTGCTAAGTAATTTCTGTTTCTGATATAGCATTCATTTATTATGCTTTGTATTGTATTTAGTTGTTGATGTATATTACATCTTCAACTAGATGCTAAATTAATTGGACACGAGCATCTGCATAATTCACGTTCCTATTCTTCAAGGTTGGGAGGAATGATTCTTTCAGTTTTCCTAGCCCCAGAAATGGTGACTTCATGAGCTAGCACTCAGGTAGGGTTGCAGAGGCTGGGCTGGCAGGTACCAGCGGTTGCAGAGCCTGTTGCCTGGAGTAGGGGAAGAAGATGCAGCCTGAAAAAAAGTGAGAATCACATCCAGGAAAATGACCCGTATGCTTGTCCTTTCTATATTCAGATTTAAAGGCAATGTGTATGAGTCCCCAGTCAAGAGCAGAAGCAAGAGGTCTGGAGCTGAGGATCAGATTATGAAATGGGATATGAAGTGGGGCAATGTTTATGACTAAAATTGGGAACAAAGCATGGCTACTAGGGCTCAAAATTAGTGGGGGTTGAGACAAAGGAGCTGACTGATCAATTTAAAGTTAGTTGGTTAGTCCAGCTAAGGATAGTTTGTTACTTATTGTAGGTACATAATGAATTTCTTTTAAAATATTTATTTACTTATTTTTTAAATTTTTTGTAGACATGGGGTCTCACTATGTTATCCACGCTGGTCTAGAACTTCTGGCCTCAAGCAATGTTTCCACCTTGGCCTCCCTAAGTGCTAGGATTGCAAGCATGAGCCACTGTGACAGGCCACAGATTTCTTTTGAATAAATCAAGGTAGTTAATTATATATTCCACAAAGACTAATGATAGAACAGCCTGTCAACCCTAGGCTCTTGACAGAGTGAAACAATGATAGTTTGATAAATGTGCTTCTCATTAGCAGAGAAGCTTCTTTTGAGTAGCATTCAGCCTAGAAGTTATTCCCATCATATCCAAAATCAAATTCATAATAGTTTCCTGTTCTGTGGAGAGAAAGTATTTGGCAAGGACAACTTTAGTAGAAGCATTTTATGGAGTATATATTATAGGAGAGCTACTTCTTCTGAAATTACCAATATCTGTATGGTCATATGACAGATTTTTTTTTCCCAAAGATAATCCCTATAATATATCTCATCTTGCATGCAATTTCTACACTATGAGATTGACCATTCTCTCATCGACTGATAGGGTCACATCCCCTCCGTTTGAATTGGTAATACATCTGTAACAGTTGTAATTAATATAGTGCTGCTGAATGATCCTTACACAGCTTCAGAGGCAAGGTCCTAAAATGCCATGCACGTTCATGTTGTACTCTTGGGACATTCACTCTCAGAAGTCAGTCATCATGTTGTGAGGAAGCTAAGCACTTACCTGAAGGACCATATGTAAGTATTCTGGTCAATAGTTATACAGCTCATGTCCCATCTGTACAACAGCCATCATCAATTCCTGATGAGCCTTCAGAAGGTTCAAGCCCCAGTCCTGTTATCCTCAGCCTTCTTGCCACTCCAGCTGACAGCACGCAAGGAAGAGGTAAAAAATAAGACAGTTCCCTGCTCATGTCATATTTGGAAGCAAAACATGATTTTTCTTGTTTTAATCTACTAAATTTGGAGTGGTTTGCTATTCAGTAATAGATTACTGGAACAAGTCACAAATAAAAGCAGGCGTGATTTGCATTATAGAAATACTACCTTGATAAAGACATTTAGTCCAGGGCCATTCTCATGAGCCTGCTCTCAGTTTTCTTCTCTGCTTTTACCAAGGGAGCAAATTCATCATATGAGTGTCATACTTTTTCATATTTGATGAATGTTGGTTTTAAAATTAAAAAAAAATTAGCAATAAATTTACACTTACAATGAAAAATGTATTGTTTGAAATGACAACTGAATATTAAAAAGTGTTTTTTTCCCTCTCTGAAGACCATTGAACATATTGTATTGATGATCAAACAAAATCTTAGGCAAAATTTTTTCCTAATATTTTACATGGACAGTAACAAAATGTTGTCCCTAGACACTAATTTTTTCCAGAAATAAAATTTGCTAATGTAGAAATGTCAGAACAAAATGACTATTAGAAATGTCAGTTTATAATTCAGTGCAGCACTAATTTGAGTATTTTAAAAATATAATTACTCATTCAAAGGAAATCTCTAGTTTCCTGAAAATGTCTTCCATATCAAGGAAACTGAACATTTCCATTATAATGTCTTGGGTTTTTTAAAAAAGGAAGTATTTAACATTTATATTTTAATTAAGTTAATGCCTGAGTCTTCAGTGATATTGCATGTTATTTGCAAGGAAAAATAAAAAATATCTTCAGATGAAAGAAGTGCTAAACTTGCTTAAAATATTCCTGAAATAACCAAGTAGTTTTTTGCATTTGAGAAATTACTCTTTAAAAATCTAAAAGATTATCCATTTCGATTTGATGAAAATGACAACCGAAAATGGCTGTAAGCTTCTAAAATGGGGCATGATAATCACAATGACACTTGAGAAGATGATTAATAGTGCTGCTTGTGTGAAACATAAGAGCTGTGATTCTCAAGAGGTGGGGCTGGAGAGGAAGGGTGCAGTAGCACAAACTTACTGCTCCCCAGAGAATTGGAAGCCTTTCTCCCACATCTTCCCTTGATAATATTCCCAACCTCTGAGGAAGAACCAATGGAACAGCAAGAAATTCTGGGAACTCTGAAAAGAGATTGAGCCAGGTTGTGAGAAGAGAAACTGAAAGACAGAACAAAGAAATATGGATTATGAGAAAACATTTGGCAGAATGTACTTTTTATTTGGATGTAATGAATATAATGTGGATTTAGGTTGAGGGCTCAAGGGAAATAGTGATAGAGAGAAATAGGATATAAAAATGAGAGAAGAAATTTATGGTGAGCTGCTTATTTAAAAAAGACAGTCTTTTATATTTGAACAATGAATTGTTTAGGCTTTAAGAATTGATTCTGTTAACAGCAATTGACATTGGTATTTCAATGAAATCTAGTTCATCTTCATATACTAGGAAGCTCAGTATAATTTCTAAATAGATTTTTTATGTTGAATTATGCTATTTAAATGTGACAACATGAGTTGTTTTCCATTGAAATATAAAATGTTAGTTTGGAGCATAAAAAATAATATTTTAGGTGTTGCTAATTTATTCTTGATGCTGTTCTTTTTACATTGGTAAATTCATCAGTTTTATAAAAATAGAAATGCTATTAACTTTTAAAAAATTCAATGAAGTACTTTTGATAAGGCATATTTTTCTTAGGAATGTAGTCATTGAATATTTACAATTCGCTCTAGGGCCTCTTATGCTACTCTACCTGCCTTTGACCTCTATTCTTCCATGTTTCAATCCCTCCACCCAAAAACAGTCTGGCACAACCCCTCATCTTTCAGTTTCCCTCTTCGATCTAGTTTTACACACTCATAGTCCCAGATAACTGACCAGTAACCACACTATGGTTACTTGGGTAAACACTGTAGGTAGTATTGCAAAGAATTCATTTCTTCCATATTTTCTTCTGCTGTGAAGAGCAGAGCCTCTGTTAACCTTGTTAAATTCAATTTTTGGTAATGTTTCTAATTGAAATCAAGACTGAAGTTCAGAAATACTCTTCACAACCTGAAAAAGAGGCATATTTAAAGCACTGTAACAAATAATATAGAAAGATTTATCCTTGCTTTACAGCTTTGAGTGTTTTAAAACCCAACATTTAGAGAAAGTACCATGTGGTTGGACTCTGTTTAACTTTGCTACCAATCAATGTTTCAGCCTTAAGGAAGTCTATCCCCAAAGAAGTGCTGAGTCTCTAAATGTCAAAACATTCTGCTTTGTGAAAGAACAGTTTCTTTTGTGTGCAAAAGGTCTGCCCCCGACTCACTCAGTGTGTTCTCCTTAGCATTAAAAAATAAACAGAAGCGACATATCCTTAAAATAACTATCTGAACTGGAGTCACCTGTGCCTCGCAGAAGCTCTCTAAATGAATGAACTGTCAAACATCACACAGAGGTGGGAATTAAAACTGCTGAACTTAAGGTATTAGAGACAATACAATGCTTCTTCAGGGCAGCATGTCTGCCAGAGTTCACACAGCCGCTGTGTGGCTGCATTTCTCCCAGTGTATTAAAACATTCCCTTTGAATAGCACTGGCTCTATGCTACATTGCTTAACCTCTGGGAGATTTTAAGCCTCCAAACTATCATCCAATTAGAGCTGACACTCTTCTAGTTAGCTACTGTGTTTAGAAGAAGAACCACTACAAAAGGGAATTTAAGAAAAAGACATGTTGCTTCGACTGGAGAAATGAACAAAGATTAATCATGCCTTTGTGGGATTGTGAGCATTTGCTAATGGAGCATTTTAGCTCAATGTAGGGTTTACTTATTAATTGCTTAAAAGCTGTAATGTTGGTTTCCAAACTGCCTGTTTAACTTATTGTAACAGAGATGTTGTGTTCTCCCAAGCCCCACTTCCCTCAAAGAACAGCCTTTAATAAACCTAGGTTGCAGTTAAAAAGTTACTCTTACTGTGTAACTTCTTGCAAATTTCTCTTCAGTCGACTCTGGAGGTGTCAAAACCCTCTTCTTTGCTGGAGCCCCAAAATAAATGCAGTAGAATATTTATCTTCCCCCTTTCTCTGATCATCTTGACACTTCTAGGTGTGGATTTTCTATGCAAAGTTAGGGCATTCTCAGAAAGAAACAACAATATAGGTGGAACTTCTACCCTACTTTCCTTTTACTCTGGCTCATCAAGTAACTGCACAAATCTGTCTCTCGAGAACTCCCCAGTCTTTCCACAGCATCAGGGCTTCCTTTTTGATTTCTTTCTGAGCCCTCAAATTTTAAGAAAGACCTTGGGCTTTAGCTGGATTAAAGTTGATGGTCACCTCTCTGCTGTTTCATGGGCTCTAGTCCTGTAACAGGCTCTATTTCATGAAAAATGGTGGGGGTGGCTTCTCCAACCCTTGTCAGTGCTTTCCTGTGGCTCTACTAATGATCTTGGTTGGTGATTTAGTGAAATAAGCACATCTCCCCAAGAGAAACCTATGCCTTTGCTTGCTTATTTGTTTAGTTTTGGACAATGTGTCCATTAGTGAGGAGCTATTTCTTCCCTATTTGTGGGATCTTCCTTGCCCTGGTCCTTTGGGGACAACGGGCCCACTTGATGGGCCTGAGGTGTTTTGGGATCTTTCCAGCTCTAAGAAGCAGTGGCATCCCTTGGGCACAACACTTTTTAAATAGACATTCTCTTTGTTACCCAGGAAATATCTCCTGAGCTGACTTAAATTCTTTCGATTGAGAGTCTGATGAGATAGAAAAGGAAATGTGTCCTTATTTCATCTGCTACATTTATCTCTTTGTAATTGAACTTTCAACCTCTACCCTGGCGTGATGGGTACTTGTATTCTCCAGAACATATTCGGTTTCCACCTTTATCATTGGCACTCCCTTTGCCACTAACCTATCCATATACAAATCAGTGCACAGACTGGTTCCCTTTTCCTTAGAAGATCTCTCCCTCCTCATGCCCATCCTGATCTCGTTCTTCCCACTTATGGTCCCGCAGCACAAATTGTCTGTGCTGCTCTCTTGGCATTTGTTTAGTCTTAGTCTGCTCAGGCTGCCATGACAGTACATCACAAAATATGTGGCTTAAACAACAGAAATTTGTTTTCTCACTGTTCTAGAGGCCCAAAGTTCGAGATCAAGCTTTGTCAGGCATCAGTTTCTGATAAGGACTCTCTTCCTGTGGCTACCTTCTTGCTGTGTCCTCACATGACCTTTCTTCAGAGCTCATGTAGAATGAGAGAGAGCATGCACAAGAGAGTAAGAGCACTTGATGTGTCTTCTTTTTTATTCCAGTAGATTTAGGGGGTACGAGTGGAGTTTTGTTGCATGGATATATTATATAGTGGTGAAGTCTGGGCGTTTGGTATACCCATCAGCCAAATAGTGTATGTTGTACACTAAATAGGTAATTTTTCATCTCTCACCCCACCAATCCCTGCTTTTGAGTCTCTAATGTCTGTTATTACCTTCTGAATGACCATGTGTACCCAAAGCTTAACTTCCACTTACAAGTGAGAACATGTGGTGTTTGATTTTCTGTTCTTGAGTTACTTCATTTAGGATTGTGGCCTCCAGTTCCACCCGAGTTGCTGCAAATAGTATCTCTTCTTATACACACAATAATCCTGTAGGATAAGGGCCAAACACTCATGACTTCATTTAATTACTTTCTTAATGGCTCTATTTCCAAATGGAGCCACACTAGGAGTAAGGGCTTCAACATATGAATTTTGGGGGAGGGGGACATAAATATTCAGTCCATACACATTTCACTCTGCTTTGTATTTGTAATGTGTGTGTGTGTGTGTGTGTGTGTGTAAATCTTTATTCAAGTTTTCATGCTTTCTGTCTGTGGTTTATTTTTTTTGTTTGTTTTGTTTTTGAGATGTAGTTTTGCTATGTTGTTCAGGCTGGACTTGAATTCCTGGGCTCAAATGATCCTCCCACCTCAGCCTCCTGTGTAGCTGGGACTACAGGTGAGAACCACCATGCCCAGCATGCATAAACTTTTTATTTTTTTAATTTTTTTTTATTTTAGCGTATTATGGGGGTACAAGTGTTAAGGTTACATATATTGCCCATGCCTCCCCTACCCCCTCTAGTAAGAGCTTCAAGCATGTCCATCCCCCAAACATTGCATATCTTACTCGTTGTGGTTGTATATACCCATCCCCTCCTCCCCCCTCCCACCCTCCCGATATGGATAAATGTTACTTCTATATGTCCACTTAGGTGTTGATCCGTTAATACCAATTTGCTGGTGAGTACATGTGGTGCTGGTTTTTCCATTCTTGAGATACTTCACTTAGTAGAATGGGTTCCAGCTTTATCCAGGAATATACAAGAGGTGCTATATCACTGTTGTTTCTTAAAGTTGAGTAGTATTCCATGGTATACATATACCACATTTTATTAATCCACTCATGAATTGGTGGGCACTTGGGTTGTTTCCACACCTTTGCAATTGTGAATTGTGCTGCTATAAACATTCAAGTGCAGGTGTCTTTTTCATAAAGTGATGTTTGAGTTTTTGGGTAGATGTCCAGTAGTGGAATTGCTGGATCAAATGGTAGATCTACTTGTATCGCTTTGAGGTATCTCCATATTGCTTTCCACAGAGGTTGAACTAGTTTGCAGTCCCACCAGCAGTGTAGGAGTGTTCCTCTCTCTCTTGCATAAACTTTTTATCAAGGAATTATATGATCTTATAACCATGTGTTACACATTTTTATATTTTGCCTTTTGTTGGTACTGAATTCATATTTTCCAAGTGACAAAATATATTTAGGTATGAGCCATTTACAACTCTAGTTTTCACATTCACTTTCTAGAATACATTATTTAATTTAAAAAATTCCTAGTTTCAAGGCTACTTTAAAATTCTAGAGCATTATTTAGGGGAAAAATCTGTTATTAGAAAACCTCTCTGACAATGAGGACCATGCAAACATAAACTAATGTGAATTCCCAATTTAATATGGCAGATTTCAAAGCTTTTGAATTTCTGGTTAAACTTCTAAGCGAGTCGCTGTTTATTTAAACTTGAAGGCTTGAAAATGTCAAGAATCTAGTCTTTTTCAAAGGAGAAATATTTTTGTTTATATCCATTATATAAGGTATTTAAGGAATTTTTTAGATAAGATCATTTTTGTTAGCTTTCTACTTTTTTCCTTTATAATCATTAGCTTCCATGTCTTAAGCAGAAAAATACTTCTCTGTATCATATCTTTTTGTTGTTGTTATATGCTACATTATATGCTTAGCTTTTACTTTTGGCTACATATTGTTATCATTGAATATAACAATACTATAGGTACTAGAAAACTAAAAAATATTGGATGGAAGACATAATACAGTGTTTATATTGGCACTTAGTGGACACATAGCATATTAAATTAATGCTACAGGACAGTCCCAAAAGAGCACTCTGCTAAGTTATTAATATTTTTCAGATGCCTCCCACTTATTTTCCAATGATCACAAATTTTACTCTCTAATTTTTAAGTAGTATCTAGCTCTCCAGGAACCAGTTTCTCTTGACTCCACATGGGTTTTTTGCAGTTTAATGAAGTACATTTTCTTTAAAGATTTTTATTTTGAAAAAAAAAAAAGATTATCTTTAAAATTACACTAGACATTTTATGTAAAGACACTGTCTATAAATACTGATTATAATACTGTAAACAAAAGAAAAAATGAAAATAATGTACATAATTGCTACTTAAACTCCTATTTGCAGAAATCGTAAACCTCAAGAAGAGAAATAGTTTGAGTAATATATTAGGTCAAGCCTAAATTGATGGAATTATTTAGCTAACTGAAATTTTAACTTAGGTAAAGCTCTTATGACTCCATTTTATGTCTGTCTTTTTAAAAGTTGTATTGCATCTTTATAGGAAAACAGTTTATGGAGATTCTAGTACTTTGCTTAAGAGACTGTGTTGGTTGTTATTATCCATTTTTGACCTTTAACTTTTTAGAGGAACCAAATCTCAGAAGAAATGTATGAAATCTGCTGAGAGGATTAACAGTAGCACTATTCAGTGAATTTGTATTTAAGAGAGATGACATTATTTAATCACTTTTTTTACCTGTCAGTAATCACTAACATTTAATTTTTTATATTTCACAACATGAATAAAGTTGATAGTCAATGAATATAATAGTATATTATACATATTATATTCATTGATTGATTAATATATAATATATATAACATATAATATACATATTATATCCACTGATGGATATAATATATATACATTTATATAGATTATATTACTAATATGTATATTTATGATATAAAATTTCAGAAAATAAAGATCAAAATTTTCTATTAATGGACATATTTCTAATATATTAATATTTCAATTTTGTGCACATTATTGCTATTGATTACATTAAAACAGACAGTTAAGATTGCAAATTATTCAGTATGTAAAGACTAAGAGTAAAAAAGACAGATATAAATATCATTATGACTATACGATATTACGTATGGAATTCTAATTACTGGGGCTGATGGGGAAAGAAATCTGATGGTGTAAAAAGTAATTATTATAAAACTGTTGATAGTGTAGGTAAATGACTTGTACCCAAAATTAAAAAGTCAAACCTAGTTAATTATATCTTAGCTAATAAAAGCTGCAGTGATAAGGTTTATAGATTGGTGAAAAATTAATGAACACTTTAATGAATTTTCTGGTAAATTATACAAGTCAGAAGTAACTTAATAAGATGTCTGAACATGTTTAGAAGAGATTAGATTTACTGATAAAAAATAATGTTAGAAATAGTGAAACTGCATTTTCTATAGAAGAGAACTTTATAATTTAAGTCTCTTATTGGGTTGTATCTCATTGTTTAAAATAGTCTAGCACAAAGTAGCATTTAATAAGTACTTATTGCATAAATCAATATTAAAATTAGGCACTATAGAAGAGAAAGTGGTGTGTACATTTGTGTTGTAACTCTGATGTGTCTTGTAACATTTCAAAGTGGTCAAATACTGTTTTCTGTACTTTTGCAATGCTCTTTCTCTCTGAATCAAGATCTTTATGCTGTCATTTTGCTGTTCAAAGCATAAATCCTCCAAATGTACACACTTAAGCACCTCTAAAAGAACATTTTTTTCTTCCTAAATTATCTCATATTCCCAACTTAAATTTCTATTCCGTTTTTCTACTCTAGTTAAAATATCTACCAGTATAGTTGAATTCCCAGACTAGGTGATTTTCTGGTTGTAATTTACAATAAGATCTGGTTTAACTCTTTCAGTCAATTTACATATTTTGGGACTGAAAATGGGAGAAAATGCTTTTCTTGTTTTACTCATTTTTAGTACTAAAAATTTCCACAGTAACTAGGTAAGGCTCTCGTGGCCCAGGTATTTAGTGAACACATGTACACACTCGCATAGGGCTCCTCACTGTCCTAATAGTCACTGTCAGAACTCTGTTTTGGAGAATGTTGTCAGGGAAATGAAAGTGTTCATGATATGAATATATTTATTCTTATCCACCAAATGCCATTGTTTTTTAGTCATTGTCTTTATAGGTGATTATAGAAAGATATAAACATTCAGTTTTTGCACATGAAATTCTAACAAATTTCAAGATGTGACTGCAAATTTTGCAACCATTTCTGAGGTCTGTAGAAAGTGATAGTATTTGAGAACTGCTGTGGAAAGTGATAGTATTTGAGAACTGCGGTAGTCACATACAAAGCCATTGATAACTGAGTATCTGGTAGTTAGACAAGTTAACGGTGAAGGGGAAAGTGGCAATCCTGATGACTGGACAGGTTCTTCAAAAGAGGATGATTTCAATTTCAAAAGATTAAGAGAGACCTTTTGGGAAAACGGATGAGCCCTTCAATAATTTTGCAAGAAAACAACCCTTTTGTATGGTTCTACTGTGAAAGTCAAGCTTTAGATGAAAACATATCATATAATTTTGTGTGAAAAATTTTTAAAAATTAAAAAAGTTACGATGGGTTCATTTTTTAAAATACATTCTAAGAATTGGTACGTGGTTGCAAATATAACCCCATTTCATTAAATAGAAGATAAACATTTAAAAATTGTTAATTTTATTTTTCCAAGTCAAGAGTCATTCATACATTTTCTTTTCAGTGTGTGTGTGTGTGTATATGTACTGAAATTTTATGTATATGTAATTTATATATTATATATAATTTTAACATATGTAAAATTATATATATATATATAATTTTTCTCTGGTTTTTAATGGAGTTAGTTAAGTTCCTTTTCCCTGGACACTGTGATAATTGAATAATGAGAACTCCATATATGTGAACCAGTGTGTGTGTGTATGTGTGTGTATGTGTGTGTGTATGTGCATCAATTTCATGCTTAGAGAACTTTTTAGATATAGAATTACATGAAGGCAGTAAAAGAATATGTTAAAAATGAATGATGCAGGCTGGGTGTGGTGGCTCACATCTGTAATTCTAGCACTCTGGGAGGCCAAGGCGAGAGGATCGCTCAAGGTCAGGAGTTCAAGACCAGCCCGAGCAAGAGCAAGACCCGTCTCTACTAAAAATAGAAAGACATTAATTGGCCAACTAAAAATATATAGAGAAAATATTAGGTGGGCATGGTGGCACATGCCTGTAGTCCCAGCTACTCGGGAGGCTGAGGCAGAAGGATCGCTTGAGCCCAGGAGTTTGAGGTTACTGTGAGCTAGGCTGACACCATGGCACTCTAGCCCAGGATATAGAGTGAGAATCTGTCTCAAACATGCTCTAGCCCGAGCAACAGAGTGAGACTCAGTCTCAGAAAAAAAAAATAGGTTTTGATATTCACTTCCAGTTTGCCTGATATTTTATCCACCTTGTTCTGTCTGAACTGGGTGTCTTTCTTTTTTTAGGAACTTTACTTTTGATCTTAGAATTCTTAGTTCTTTAATGTAACTCAGTAACTGTGTGGAATAAGTATGATTGGCTCCTCTGAGTGAATATGTGTGTATAGCTATGTAGGTTAAACTGATTATAATTTCTTGATTTGTCTGAGCAGTAAAGAATCTGCCAGTGTCTGGACATTTTCTGTGTATCTACAACTAATCTCTGTTATAACCATAGATAGGCATGCCTGTTTAATCACTCACTGTTATATCAAAATGTATGCATTCACTACATTTTTATATCATTTTAAATATTCCCTTTGAATTTTAATGCATTTTATCTTTAAATATTAGAGAAATTCATAATATAAGGAGGTGATAATAACAAACTGTAGTATTGCCCTCTGGTAACAAGCAGACTGTAACAAGTAACACTGTAAGATTGTGGGCACATGCTGGAGTTGGATGTGGAGGGGAGTGGGGTTAAGAAGCAGCTAAGCTGGAGTGAGTGCCCATGTCAGCAAATTATTTAGCTGGGGGGGGGGGGTCCTCTCAGGGCTTGCTGAAAACCTGTTCCCAATGCCCTTGAGAGCTTTGAGGGGCTACATTGGCTCCAGTTAGTGGTACACCTTTGGTCTATTTCTGTAATCTTCTACCCATTCTTGGAAATGCGAGGAGCAACAGAGCAAGAGAGAGAGGAAGAACGATGGGATGAATTCAAAGATTTTTCAAGAGGCCACTTTCATGTGCATATAAAAAGCTGAGATTACCCTGCATATTTTGCAATTTTGTTTTGCCTTGCAAAATTTAACTGTGGTGTCAAAAAATTTTTCTCAAATTACTAAAAATGTTTCCTTTCTGTTACCTATGGGTGTTTATGTTTGGGATGGTTAGGAAATATAGCAGAAACTCATAGAAAGAGGAGTAATCTTGTTCATCTTGCCAGTACTCAAAGAAGAGAAAACTTGATCTACTACTCCAATCTTGAATTTAGTTCTTTCAGGAGGAGAAATATACAGGAGAAGAAATATACTTGTGTGGGTACAAGTATATTTTTGTGTGTACATGCAACCAGACTAAAATAAGATGAATTATTTGCATAAAGTAGAAAGAATTAAATAATTAAAAGACAAAATAGCCTATTTTACAGCTGTGCCATCTATCCTTAACTGGATAGTTAAAGATATTCCTCCAATTTAACTATTTTAAATAAAGCTGTATATAAACATCTTTGTGTAGAAACATTTTCTTCATTTGGGATAAATCCTAGAAATTGCAGCTGGAATAGGTAGAATACATGTTTAAAATGCTGATTATATATAACAAACATTCTCTTAGAAAAGTTGCATATGAAAAAAATTAAGAAGACAACAAAAATCATGCTAAAAACCATCAGTCAGAGAAAGGTATTACTACTATTTTCTTCCAATATTTTGCCTATGCTTAAATATTTGTAAAAGTAAAATCATGATGTATAGTTCAATTTGTGTCCTATTTCTCTACAATTAGTATTATATCAAGAGAAATTTCCTATATTCAAATGTTTTTTGAAAATTTTATTATAAAGACTAAGTAGTATTTTACTGAACTGATTTAAAAAATGTAGTTTATTTTTCTTTATTGTGAATATTTAAATTAGGTTATTTAAATTGTTTTAGATTATGATGCTGCTGCATTGAATAGACACGAAGATAAGTTTTTCACATGTATCTATGATTTTTTCCTTAAACTGGTTTTCTAAAAATGGATTCCTTATTCAAAAGTTAGGAGCATTTTGCTAAATTGCTTTCAGAAAGTTAATACCAATTTTCAGTCCTAGCAGCAATTTATGAAAGAGGCATATATTTTTATTCTTGTTTATATCCCACTTGGTGTTGAGAATTACCATGAACATTTTTGCATGTTTCATAAGGAAAACTGATATTTTAATTTTTGTTTCTTTGATTATTAATGAGGTTGAACTTTTCATTTAATGTTTATTAGCCATTTGTGTTTCCTCTTGTGTACTCTCTGTTCATACATTTTTTGCTCATTTAGCCATTTGATGCATTTGCATTTTAAAAGAGGAACTCATTAACACATGTAAATTTCTAATTAGTGAACCTATATAGGAAATACTGTCTAAGCAGAGGAGGATCTATTTTGCTTTGGTCTATCCTTTAAAAAAATGTATTTGATAAAAAACAAATTAAATATCAGCTTGGTATAAGGAACTGTGCACTGTGGATAATAAATTGGAAAAAAGACTTCTGGCTCTGAAAGAGAAGGCCATTTTATGGCTTGACTAAAATAATTGAGCTTATTTCTTCTAAAAGCTCTTAATTTCATTAAGAAATTATAAAAACTAATTATGTTAGAGAAAATATGGACAATAGCAAAAACAAGAGGATAATTACTCAATTCTGTTATGTTAATGTATCACTTTTATACTTCTTGTGTAGCCTTTTATTTAATATGCATTTTAACATAGTTGTAATCACACTCTACATACTACTTTGTATTATATATCTTGCTCTTTTTACTTAATGTTATAGCTTAACCTAGTGTTTTGTTAGTAGAAGTCTTTATTCTAATGGCTGAGTCTCTTTACAGTTTATCTAGTCATCCTAATATTTTTGGGTATTTGGATTTTCTTTTTTTAGTGCAATTTCTTTAGGTCTGTTCTGTATTTATTTTTTGACAACTTTTTTTTTTTTTTTTCACTTAACAGTCCATCATGGGCATAGTACTTAACTATTTGCCTTTTAAATATATAAACTCATTAGAAAAAGCTAATTAGAAAGACTTAAAGAGCAATAAAGAGTGATTATTGGGAAACCATGCTACTTTTTTGTGGGCAATAATTTTACGGGTGGTTTCCTGTGAACCCCAGATCACACCACATTAGTTCCTACTTGTATTGCATTGGAAAGAGCACTCAATTACAGAAGACCTGCTTCACACTTCACTTTGTGATCTTGGGCAAACTGCACTTTTAGAGTCTCTATTTTGTCAACATACAACTTTTAAAGCTTACCTCACACGTTGTTATGTGCATTGAATAAAATAGCATACAATACCTACTAAAGTATATGCTCTGAATGAGTTCAAGTTAATGTTAGATTCTTCTCTTCTTCCTTTAATTCTTCTCTTTCATTCTGGCTATTTGGGATAAAAACTGGAGTTTGAATTGGCTTGAGGGGTTGAATTTTTCATTTCTTTTTTTCACATTCTTATGGAAATAGGCTCTTAATCATGGCTGTGCCTTAAGTCTTCTTGAAACTTCTAAAAATACAGTAATTACTATTTCCTATCAGTTTATTCTAAGTGGGTGAATATCATTTTGGTTCAAGGGAAACTTTTCTGTCTCTTCTTTAGTTGACTTTGACAGTGCCAAAGTATCTTGGGTGGAGCCAGGATTCTGAGTCACAGCTCATGAATCCACTGCTTTTCAGGAAGCCAGGCACCTTCCCTCCTTTGTACATTGAATAGACTTTATTCTCCCTAATTGTGTCCTTGAAACCTGTCCTTCACATATTTTGCTTGTCAAAGGATTAAGATTTTTGTCATGGCTAGAACAGAACTGCCCAAGATATTCTTTGCTAATTCTATAGTAATACAATGAAAGTCACACTTTAGGAGGTTGTTATGGATTGAATGCTTGTGTACCCCCCAAATTCATATGCTGAAGTCCTCACCCCCAATATAATGAATTTTGGAGGTGAGGACTTCGGGAGGTAATTAGGTTGAGATGAGGTCATGAGGGTGGGACCCTTATGATTGGATTAGTGCACTTATGAAAAAAAAAAAAGACACAGAGATCTCTCTCTCTCCTTGAGCATAGCTGGAGGAAAGGCCATGTGAACACACTATAAAAAGGCAGCTGTCTACTGGCCAGGAATAGAGCTCTCAACTTGGAACCAAATCTGGCAGCATCTTGATATTGGACTTCCCAGCCTCTAGAACAATGAGAAAGAAATGTTGTTTAAACCTTCCAGTTGTGGTATTTTTGTTATAGCAGTCTGAACTGACTAAGAGAGTAAAATGAAATCCTAAAAATGTGCCTCAACACAATGCCTTTTCTTTTCATGAGAGAAATTATATCTGTGCCTTATTTATCCAATATGTAAAGGCATCACTGAAAAAAAGATGATAATTCACTGTTCTAAAAAAAAAGGTTCTTTCTGTTTTAGCACCTAAAGTTGAAAGGAGACAAAGTTTTCCCTTTATCTGTAGTAAGAGTGTCCTTTACTATATAGCATGAACTTTACTGTGCATGAATCGTATCATAAAGTCCATAGTTTGCCTGTGAACAAAATTGACAGAACATTATGCACATATATTCAGAAAGAAAATCCATGTCCCCTAGGCTACTGTGGAAAAGGAGAGATGACATAAAATATATTTTTTAAAAATAAAAAGCTTGTTTCTCTATAGCTATTGTATACTATATGTGGTTTATATTTTCTTGTTTTAGTGTGTCAGTATTATGTAGAAGGAAATTAATGAGTTCTCTTGAGTTACCCAGATTGAATATGTGTAGGGTTGAGTAGGGGAAGGAGGGGCAGCGGTATAGGGAGAGAGCTAAGCCTGAATTGTGCTCACTTCAAATCCCATCTCTATCCTCAACTGCTTGCTTAATCTTGGGCAAGCTATTTCAATTCTCTAACCCTCAGTTTCCCTATCTATAAAATGGGCATAATGATAATATCCTTTGTATAGTGTTTCTAGAAGATGAAATTACTTTGGGGGGGTTCTTTTGGTGGAAAGTTATTATAATTATTAATAAATCCTAATGTCTCAGGTTTCACTAGAAAATAATCTAAATGAAAGTAGCAGTGGCCTATAGTTTGATAGCTCAGTAAATTCAAAGGAATAATGAATGATTTAGTTATTAAAATATTCATCCTATTCATGTTATATATAGAGATAAAATACATGACATATTTTAGCTACTACATATGAAAACAGTGATAGAAACAGCAAATCCTGGGATAAGTTTATTCATATATTTAGAGAATTATGCTGTCAGGACTTTCAGTATTCCTTAGGGTCTGCTTCTTTTGCAGTGCACTGTAAATATTTGCTTAATAGCTATGAATTATCAAGAAAAATGTCAAATAAATGGCTTGGAAAAACTTTTTTAAAATTAAGCATTATAAAATTAGCATGTCATGATGCAAAAATCATTCTTGAGTCTAGTACCTACATGAATTAGCTACCCAAACTTACTCCTTCCATTTTTAGCTACTTTGTTTTAAATAAACTTTTTATTTTAGAATAAGTTTCATTTTAGAGATGAGTTATAAGGATGGTATAGAGAGTTTCAC
The DNA here is from genome assembly GCF_040939455.1 of Microcebus murinus. Lineage (NCBI taxonomy): Eukaryota > Metazoa > Chordata > Mammalia > Primates > Cheirogaleidae > Microcebus > Microcebus murinus. The sequence continues at coordinate 69,511,007 of NC_134111.1, read as the reverse complement.
ATACTCTTGGCTCAGTTTCCCCTAATGCTAACATCCTATATAACCATGGCATATTTGTCAAAACTAAGGAATTAGCATTGGTACAGTACTGTTAATTAAACTCTAGGCTTTATTTGAATTTCAGAAGATTTCCCACTAATGTCTTCTTGGTTCTAGGATTCAATCCAGGGCATCAGATTCCATTTCATTTTCTCTGCTCTGTGACAGTTTCTCAGACTTTGCTTGTGTATAAGTTTCTTATTGTTGCTATAACAAGTAAGCACAAACTTAGTGGCATAAAATAACACAAATGTATTATCTTACTGTTCTAGAGATCAGAAGTCAGAAAATGGATCTCATTGAGCTAAAATCAAGGTGTCTGTTTCATTCCTCTCTGGAGTCTCTAGGGAAGAATTCATTTTCTTGCCCTTTCTGGTTTCCAGTGGCTGTTCACATTGCTTGGCTTGTGGCCCCCTTTCATCCGACTCTTCTGCTTCCTTCTTTCCTGTTTAAAGGTCCATGTGATTATATTAGGATCACCCCATTATCCAGGATGATCACCTCACTGGCAACCATAATTTTATCTCCAAATTTAATTGCCCATTGCTTTGTAACATAACATATTTACGGGTTTTGGAGATTAGGATATGGATGTATTTGGTGGGCTATAATTCTGCCTAGTATGGTCTGCCCTCTGACTACCAAAGATTCATGTCTGTTCCACATGCAAAATACACTCACTCAATCCCAAAGTCCTCAAAGCATCAGCTCAAGTCTAAATCTCATCTAACTCACATTAGCTCAAAAGCCCCAAATCTCATCATGTAAGTCATCTAAATCAGGTATGAGTAAGGCTCCAAATAAAATCCATCTAGGAGATAATTTCTTTCTGTCTGTAAACTTGAAGCTCATGAAAGAAGTTATTTGCTTTGAAAATGCAATGAAGGGACAGGCATAAGATACCAGTTATAAATGTCCAGTTTAAAAGGAGAGAAAATGGGAGGAAAAAAAGAAGTCACAGTTTCCCAGCTATTTAAAAATTCCTTGTGGCTTTTGATTCTGCCCTCTGGGCTTAGTGCTCCACCCTTGGAGTCATCTATCTTTTCTCATGAAGGCAGCACATGCTTGCAGTTGAATGGCTTTATCAGTCCGTTTCTTGCCTGTAGATATATTTTGGGGGAGGGGGTGGCCTCAGTCTGACAACTTAAGTTCATTTTGTGCTGTCTCTGTCTCTTTTAGTCCAAGCTTGCAGTGTTTCTGCTGGTATAAAATTCTCAAGAACCTCATAACATCTTGATTTTAGCCCAGTGGGACCCATGTCAGATTTCTAACTTACAGGGCTGTAAGATAATAAATTTGTGTTGTTTTAAGCCACTAAGTTTGCGGTAATTTACTACAGCAGCAATATAAAACTATTAAAATTGAATTGAGCAATGTGGAGGTCATTGGTGATATTGATAAAAGCTGTTTTAGGGAAATAATGAGAAATAGAAGCCTGTAGAAGAGATACAAAAGAGGAAGGGAGAAGAAAAACTGGAGAGAATGAATATAAACCACTCTTACGTTTGTCCATATACTCCATATTTCCTTACCTTTTGGCCTTAGCTCATTATCTTCCTTGACTGACTTGTCCTTTTTTCTTTTTTTTTTTTTTTTATCCTAATTCCACTGCATTCCTGTACTTAATTCTGATCGTTGAGTCTTCCCAGACTCAATCTGGGTTAGCTCTTTCTCCTTTGGGTTCCTATCACCTGAACACTAACAACATTGTATGATGTAAGTTCTTTCTTCACTAAACTCCTTTGTATGCTCAGCACTTAGCATAATGCTTAATATAATATACCTCAATAAATATCTACTGAATTAATAATTGAGTTTCTTATATATTGATAAATTAATTATAAATATACCCTATTACCCCATAAAGTGTCATTATTTCTATTTTTCACACATAGTTCAGTAGTTAGGCTTCTATTCAAATATTTGATAAGATTAGCAGAAAGATTAACCAACAGAATAAATATCCATCAAATTTCAATCAAATTAGCACTTTAGCACATAAAATCTGTTTATTTAGGTACAAGCTCTTTTCCAGGGAAATATTTGTAGATCATTATCATAAGTTTCAAAAGTGAATTTCTAAGTAAGCCCTAAGTTATAATTTTCCATGGAAAGAAAAAAAAAAGACATATTTATAAAACTAAATATGAAGCTATTTAAATTTCAGGAAAGATGCTAGCAAATTCTGTAAACATTTGCAAGCTTAAAGACACCTGTACCTTAAGCACACACAGAAACTTTTAAATCCATTATAACAGTCAGGAAGCAAAACTTACCCCAATAAACAGAAAAAAATGACTTAGGTTTTAAAGTGTTATAGAATTTTTCTTTCTTGAACCTAATTTACTTTTAAACGTTCTCACTTTTTCCTACCAATTCCCTCTACTTCCTCTTAGCAGTCTACCCCTTTCAATAGAATTTCAAAATTTCCTGTGGCTTCATAAACCACAGAGTTCAGTTAATTTTTTCTGGCTTCTCACCACACACCAATTCCCATACTTTGTCATTTTATTATCTGATAGGCACTGAAATTTGCTTTGAGTAAACAGTACCATCTTATATAACTAGAAGTCTTTCATCTTGGAACTACACCCATCTGAAACCGTCTGGAACAAGGAAGAAAACAAGTGTGTGAGCAGCCAGGACACTGTCACAAAAACCTGACCTTAAAACTCAGAATTTACTCTTTGGAGAGTTCCTCTGGCCCTCACTCAACGTCTGCTTACTTTGGTGTGGTCCATTTTTCAATACATCCTGAAGATATTAATGAATGATGTGATGATCTTGAATCATAGGTGTGAGTTAACTTGTGTTCTGTAAGTTAGAATAAATTAGAATAGGAATTGGGCAATATATTACTGAATGAATTGTATTCAAAATGGATGAAGTAGAATCAGGCTCAGCATTTAGGAAATTAGCTTTATTACTCCCGGGGCGCCGCACGGGGAGCTGCAGTACCTGGGGCAGGTGGAGCACATCCTCCACTGTGGCTCCAGGAAGGACGACCGCACGGGCACCGGCACCCTGTAGGTGTTCGGCCTGCAGGCGCGCTACAGCCTGAGAGATGAATTTCCTCTGCTGACAACCAAACATGTGTTCTGGAAGGGTGTTTTGGAGGAGTTGCTGTGGTTTATCAAGGGATCCACAAACGCTAAAGAACTGTCTTCGAAGGGAGTGAAGATCTGGGATGCCAATGGATCCCGAGACTTTCTGGATGGCCTGGGATTCTCTACCAGAGGAGAAGGGGACTTGGGCCCAGTTTATGGCTTCCAGTGGAGGCATTTTGGGGCCGAATACAAAGATATGGATTCAGATTATTCAGGTCAAGGAGTTGACCAACTGCAAAAAGTGATCGATACCATCAAAACCCACCCTGACGACAGAAGAATCATCATGTGTGCTTGGAATCCAAAAGATCTCCCTCTGATGGCGCTGCCCCCGTGTCACGTCCTCTGCCAGTTCTACGTGGTGGACGGCGAGCTGTCCTGCCAGCTGTACCAGCGGTCGGGAGACATGGGCCTGGGCATGCCATTCAACATCGCCAGCTACGCCCTGCTCACGTACATGATCGCGCACATCACCCGGCTCAAGCCAGGTGACTTTGTTCATACTTTGGGAGATGCACACATTTACCTGAATCACATCGAGCCGCTGAAGATTCAGCTTCAGCGAGAACCAAGACCTTTCCCGAAGCTCAAAATCCTTCGAAAAGTTGAGACAATTGATGATTTAAAAGCTGAAGACTTTAAGACTGAAGGTTATAATCCGCATCCAACTATTAAAATGGAAATGGCTGTTTAGAGTGCTTTCAAAGGAGTTTGAAGAATATTATCGGTCTTTAGGGTTTCCACTGGATGACCAGGTGAAAGTTCTTTTTGCTCTAAAAGAAGGAACTCAGTCACAAATCTTTCAGTTATTAACCTATCAGTTATTAACTTTTAAGGCTATTAAGGATGTTGCTATTGGCAAATATAAATGAGCCATTTCTTTAATAAAAAGCCTTGGGTTTGGTAAACTCTGAAGGTATATGAAAATGCTGAGATGAAGAAAGGAGAACGAATATTTATGTGCTCTTAACAAAAACATGTACATGCATTTTAATCCCATGTCTTCTGAAGATTGGTGAATTTCAAGAATTATATAAGCTATTCCTTTAAATCTGAGCTAACATACATCAATCACAGGTAGTGGGAAAGTTAAATTTATATTATATATTGTTACAATAAAGAAGTGTTATGCATTTGAAAAAAAAATAAATTGTTTACAAAATAAATTGTTATGGAACATGTCATTTCCTAATAATATTTTCAATTCACCCACCAGCAGTAACTGGTGATTTTCAATTTACTTAACTTTAAAAATTAAATGTGTTTGAAGAATGGTTTGAAGATAACTAAAGAAACCCTAGGGCATCACAAAACCTCTTGTCTTGCTGCAATAGCTGTAGAGTGAAAAGTCTGGCTGGTGCATTGCAATTAGCCCAATTGGCTCTGAATTTTGAAGCTTGGGCTCAAATTGTTATTCTGCCAGTGATAAGTTATGGGATCTTCATTAAACTGCATAACTGTTCTCTGCCTCAGTTTCCTCATTTGTGAAAGAGGATAATAAATGTTAGCTGCCTCTTAGTGTGAGGGCACAGAGTAAAGCACAAATAATCTTAGTTTTAACTGTACATATTTTTAGTTTTGTTAATGTCAGAAACACATCTATTAGATGCATGGAGAGAAATCAAAGAAAATTACAAAATCTTAGCATTGGAAGGGAACTTAAAGATTATTCAGTGATGAGCACTTAGAAATTATCTAGTTCAACTTTTCACCCCATGTTGGGCTCTCTTTTCAAATTCTCTGATAGTCATGTAACATATGCATGGAAAATTTATGGAAAGGAACTAACCATTTTAGGAATCTTTCTTTTATGGCATGGGTCTGCTTACTTCATCCATTAGTCCTACCTCTTAGAGCAACAGAGAATAAAACTATCCACCCTTTATTGAGTGTAGACAGTGTTCCATGTAATGCACTATACCTCTTACATGTGTCATTCTTGATCCTTATAAATAACCCTATTGAATTGATACTCTTAGCTCTATTTTAGAGATTTAAAAATTGAGATATTTAAGGCCAAATATCTTTTCTGAGGTCATGCAGTTAATATTTTTAAAAATGATAAAGTATTCTTATCAGTAACAACCCTTTAAAATATTTGAAAATATGTACCAGTTTTATATAAGCTCTCTCTTTCTCATGGCAGGAAATTCCCCCAGCTATTCCTTATATGGTGTGAGGACTGTATTTCCTGTCATCCTTCCATGAATATTTTTTAAAAAGTTAATATTGCTCTTAAATGTGGTACCCAGGGATGAATATTCTTTTCCAGATAGATATTACCTATCCTGATTTAGATATTACTTTATTATACTGCATAAGACATTTTTTTTTCTGCAGCTGTAGCAAAATGTTGACTAATGTTCAACCAGAGATCAACTAAAGCCTCAAGTCTTCTCCTACCCTTGATAAAATTGCTATCATGCCTCGTCTCTCCCATCTTGTACACATGCAGGGAAATTTGCTTGTTCATTTGTTTGTTTTTTTAATCATAGCATGTCTATTAATTTCATTTTATGGGTTTCATCTTGGTGTTCTGCCTTGTCAAGATCATTTTGAATCTTAATTTTGTCATCTGACATATTAGCTCTGCCTTTCAACTGAGTGTTACTTGTGAATTTGGTAACCATGCTTTCTATGCCTTCATGCAGGGTGTTGATAAAAATATTACAAGAGAGGGCAAAGATCAATCCAGCAGCCTGATACCAGGGACATTTTAGTTAGTGATGCTCCATCTGAATGAATAATGTTCTAGCAATCAAAAAGAATGCAGCTTTTTTGATATAGTATTTAATAGTTCTGAAGTCTTATATTTATCATATAATACATTATTGTGGTCTAATCCAATCTGATTGGGTAGGCAGAGGAATTGGATTCCAAGGGGAGCAGTAAGTACCTTTTGTGTTCTGGGATTTCAGAAACACTGCAAGGACTGTATCTCCTCTCCAAGTTCCTCCGCATTTGATTCATTGCTGTGATGAATCTAAAGGAACTTTATTCTTGTGACTTAAGTAAAATAGGAGATTTGTGTACTGTTAAAATGCCATACTTTTATGTTTTTGTTTTTTTTACCATAGCTTTTGTCAGCATACAATATGTTTCACTATTATTTTGTTTATTATGTATCCCACTAGAATGTGAGCTCCATGCAGCAGAATTTTTTTTTCTGTTTTGTTCATTGCTATTTCGTAGCACTTAGAACACATAGTAGATGCCTGTAGTAGATACTAAAAAATGTATGAATAAATGATTGAAAAACTTTAAGGCTTACAGATCTGTCAAGTTTTGCTGTGTTTGAAGTCCAGGGAAAATTTTGATTAATTCAGCCCCATCGAGGCAGTGACTGTCTATAAACCAAATAAATGTAAGCTCTCTGCAACTGACGTCTGCCCTCACCCTTGGTGTCCTCTGTTACTCTCTCAGCAATTGTAACCCAGTTGTAGGGATGTAGAGGCTGGTGCTTCCCCCACGTTCTCCTAAGTTTCCTAACATTTTTTCCTATGTGGCCTAGGCCTTAAGAAGGCTTATCACTCTAGAATCAGTTCAAGTTTTTATTCCAGTGACCATTCTAGTCTTACAGCTTTTCTGAAATGAGAAATATCTTGCCTTGAGATAGTAGTCCTAGATGAGAAATGTCTGGATTCAGTTCTCCTTATTGCTCATTTGCATTTTTTGTTGCCTAGATTCTATAACAGGGACTTGCACCTCTTCTACTTAGTATCCCAATGTGCTGCTTGCCTGTAGCTCCACTGCAGGTGCCTTAAGCTCCCAGGTCAGAATGAAGCGCAGGGCTGAGTTGGGTATGACCAAGACTCGTCTCTCTTTCTATCTCATATTCTTCTGCAATGATTCCAAGGAATTATATAGACAAGGACAAACAGGGAGGGGACACGAGGTTACTGATAACTGTGAAATGAGACACCTAAGAACAAATTTTGCCTACTAGCTGATTTTTTGCATGTAAGCCCTTCACTTATATTATTACTGAAATAGTTTGTATGTTTACCCATTTAGGTCTGATTAGATATGACTAGGAAATATAATATATACAGAAACACCAAAAGATTATTTTTCTGTTTTACACTATAGGAAGAGAAGTGATCTAATTATTGCTTTCAAATACATGGTGGATGGTGTCCATCTGTGTTTCTCCTTCACCAGGAATAGAACTGGAGGAAACAGGCTTAATCTGTAGCTTGAGCTTCGTAGTTTAAACATAAAGGAGAATTTCCTGATGGTGAGTAGTGGATTATGGAATTTGTTTCTTATGAGATTTAGATTTCCATCTGGGTATGTTTGATGCAGTTGTTTCTGAAAGTGGTGGAGGTGGGTGTGTATGTAGGTTAAACAACTTTTCAAAGATTCTTACTCTTAAGAGTTTAT